>NC_087214.1:35989663-36028384 GCF_015104395.2 Macrobrachium nipponense | reverse complement strand
AGTCACTTTTAACCTAACTGTCCAAATTCCTTAACCCATGATCTTGGGGTCACAGTGCTTGGGCTATGTCCCTAAATTCCATGCAAGCGCCCATCCTCCCTGCATTTATCACCCTTCATTTGAGGACAAATTCTTTTGACCAGTATTATGAAAGTCCAGGACGTGACTCAGTGGTCAGGGTAAGTCCTTTAATAATAATGATAATATTATAAATCCAGACCAGGGTCTTCAAACGAACACTTACCAAAAAGTGCTCCTAGTGTGACAGCCATGTGGACCACTGACCCAGTGGTCAGGTTAACTACTTTAATAATAATAATACAGGCAGTCCCCAGTTTACGACGGTACAGCTTACGACGTTCCGAGGTTAAGGGCCTTTTCAATTATATTCATCAGAAATTATTTCCAAGGTTATGACACCTACCACACTGATCTGGCAAAAGAAATATGACACCAAAACTGGAAAATAATCAATATTTGAAGGTTTTTTTATGAAAAATGCAATAAGAATGCAGTTTACATAGTTTTGAAGGCACCCAAACATTAAAAGTAAGGTTTTCTTAGGATTTTTGACAATGTTCCGGCTTACGACGATTTTCGGCTTACAACGCGTCTCAAGAACAGGGTCTTCAAATAAATACTCACCAAAAAGAGCTCCTAGAGTGACATCCATGTGGACCACTGACCCAGTGGTCAGGTTAACTACCTTAATAATAATAATAATAATAACAGTAAAAATCCAGACCAGGGTCTTTAAACAAACACTTACCAAAAAGCGCTCCTAGAGTGACAGCCATGTGGACTACAGAGTAAGCGGGGACGGCGAGCAAAAGACTCCCAGCACACAGGAAGCCCCCGAGCACAATGCATTTCCTCGGTCCTATGACCATGGCCAGAGCTCCCATGAAAGGCGCTGTATGGTAAAGATCTTGGGTATTAAAGTTGTAGATATTTTAAACTTTTAACATTAGCATTGTTATTCAAAATGTCACATAAAGACAAAAATTGAAAGGACCACTGAATCCAAATGAACCCTCTGGAGTTTGATACGCACATAATAAACATCGGCAACCCATGAGAAGACCCAGAATCCAGCCCGTCTCCGACCCGGAAGCATCCGAGAAGTAATCTCGGATGATGGTGTAAGTTATGCCGAAGCTGTTGAAGTTTCCCGCAACTACGAAGTTCACTTAGTAGCACCAAGAGGAGCATGAACCAGGCATACCTGTGAGGGTATTTTAAAAAATCATTATTATTCTATTTGTGTTGAAATTATTTCACCTCATTTCACCCAACCTACTGACAGGAGACTTCCCCTACCTACTATCTTTGAGCTTAGGTGGGCCATGATGCATGCAGTAAGACACTTCCTGGAGACTGGATCGATTCGTGGTCAGATCACAGTTCATCTCTGATGACCTGGGATCCTGATGCCAAGACACGACAACGGTTTCTGAGCGTCCGACTGAGAACGAGTCGTGCGCTGTGCATTCTGGCGTCACACTTTGTGGTGAATCGAGCTGTTTACACAGGTTATTAGAGTTCTCATCCGCTGGTCCCTCTGTTGTGAAAGGTTCCTGCAGACCATCTTCCTCTTGGCATCTGTCATCTGAAGTGAAAAGATCTTTGTTACTGTATATCTTTGATAGAATTTCACTGACCAGGTGTTTCAAAATACTCGATTTGCTCAGTTTACAATGAAATGGCCTTATATATGTCAGCACAGACACACAGGAAACTTGAGGACCTGCTGTGGGGCCTCTGAACTCTTTCCTATCAACCGAGACTTGGAACTTGGGACACAATGTCTCCATAACACTTAAAAGCAAATGTGTACAAACACAGCCAGTACTGGTCTAACAATGGCTGTTGCGGGATTGTGCCCAAGCGTCCACCTTTTGTTCTATTTTGAAAGCTAATCTCGCATTGCTGTCAGGCTTAGAATTAATGTGATGTTACACAAACTGCATTACTCACTCGATGGGAATGTGGGCCGTAGTACAGAATGTTTTAGTTCGGCTTTTGTATTTTTAAATGTATGATATTCGACAATTGTAACGCTGAGTTAAATATGGATTTCCTCCGAAGCGAATAGACCAGTGGCGCGACCCCGTGTTCCACAGCAGTGTTCCCCACTGACCCACTGACATTTGAGTCAAACCAGGCAATGCACTTCTGACATTCTGCCTGATCTGTAGGACTGCAATCCACGGAGAACAGAAATTGGCAAAGGTCACTGTTTATTGATCGCACTTTTTACTGATGTCTATGAGTGCTCAACAAACTTTGCTATAATAGATTCACATCAACCGTGCATCTGATGTCTAGGCCAGTCCCTTACGACGCTCCTGATTGGCTGTTGATAAGCCAATCACAGGGCTGGAAACTCAGTCAGAAATTGTTGGAGAATCATATATTATACAAATAAAAAAAATATTATAAAATAATACGGCAAACATATGCCAAGGCAGCTATAGTAGATTCACATCAACTGTGCATCTGACGTCTAGGCCAGTCTTTTACAACGCTCCTAATTGGCTGTTGATAAGCCAATCACAGGGCTGGAAACTCGGTCAGTCTCTCGAGAGAGTTCACATAGGCAGGATGTATGTTCCACCTCTCCTGAGGGATACTTTTGAAAGATTTAGCCCTCAGGAGAGGTGGAACATGCTACATCCTGCCTATGTGAACTCCATCGAGAGACTGAGGAGAGTTTCCAGCCCTGCAATTGGCTTATCAACAGCCAATCAGGAGTGTCGTAAGGGACTGGCCTAGACGTCAGATGCACGGTTGATGTGAATCTACTATAGCTGACTTGGTGTATGTTTGCTGTATTATTTTCTAATATTTTTTATTTATACAATATATGATTCTCCAACAATTGCTAACTTAATTCATTCTCAGCGAATTCACAAGGATAAGTCCGCAGGGACTTTCAGGATCTCTCTCTCTCTCTCTCTCTCTCTCTCTCTCTCTCTCTCTCTCTGTTAAAACTTTCTCTTTCTCTCTATCTGTTAAAACTCCCTCTCTCTATCTATCTGTTAAAACTTCTCTCTCTGCATTAAAACTTTCTCTCTCTCTATCTGTTAAAACTCTGTCTATCTGTTAAAACTCTCTCTCTCTCTCTCTCTCTCTCTCTCTCTCTCTCTCTCTCTCTCTCTCTCTCTCTCTCTCTCTCTAACTTGGCGTGACCTCATGATGTAATAAGTATAATGATACCAGCATGGTGTAGTATTATTACGGGTGTCAGATCGATCAAGCAATGGTATACACAAGTTGGTCCACCTCCCAGTGGGCACATAATAATAATAATAATAATAATAAAATAATAATAATAATAATAATCATAATAATAATAATTTTTGAGATGGAAAATGGGAAATTATATTGCAAGGCAAAATTTTTAAACCTCTCTAAAACCCTCTTTCTCTCTCTCCCTGTTAAAACTCTCTCCCTCTCTCTCTATCCGTTAAAACTCTCTCTCTCTCTCTCTCTCTCTCTCTCTCTCTCTCTCTCTCTCTCTCTCTCTCTCTCTCTCTCTCTCTCTCCTCTCTCTCTGTCTGATACGTGACAGCGCATATCGGGCAACAGACACCATGACACGTATACGTTAATTCTTATGACAAAATTTCGTAAACAAGGCTTCATATAAACATTCTACCTTATATATAGTTGCGAAGCAGCACTAGAGAGGGTGGTGTAGTGGATGGGAAACAACACCAGAAATGCTTTTGGGGCTACGCTATTTTGCTCTGAATATTTAAAATGAAATTGCAGATTTATTTTGTGGAATTGCAAATAATAATAATAAATAATAACAGCACTAGACGTATTCAGAACAATTTTTGCCAAAAATGAAATCGTAAACCCGTTTTTTTTTCTGCCAAAAATAGATTTTGAAATGTTTGTTCGTCTATATATAATATATAGATTATATATATATATATAGATATCTATATATAATATATATATATATATATATATATATATATATATATATATATACATTATTTCTTCCTAATTTAATTGAAATATTAAAATACTCACGATACAACTCTGCAAAATAATGAAGATAAAAAATTATCTAAGATTAGATTTTTCAAATCGAGTTATAAAATACTTCTTACTCAACTAACATTGAAATATTCACTATAAAGAAAAACTCCGCAAAATAATAAACAAAAAATAAGAGGTTTTTAAAGGAAATATAAATAAATAACAATAATAAAAAAAAAACATATAGAATTGAGAACCAAACCAATAGTAGTACTACCTTGGTCCTTCGAAGCGTCTGCCAAATTATTAGCGGTCTTCTTCATCCTCACCTTACGAAGGCTAGTGTACGAATGAACAAATATCTCTCTCTCTCTCTCTCTCTCTCTCTCTCCTCCTCTCTCTCTCTCTCTCGTCTCTCTCTCTCGTTCTCTCGTCTCTCTCTCTCTCTCTCTCTCCTCTCTCAGCTAGTCCGCACGATTACGTGCAGCATTATACGACCTTATACTGTATTTGCATGTTAGCATTTTTTAAAGTAAATTTCTGAGCCATCTATACCTCCCCCACGAAGCTAAATAGACGCAGTGGGCCTTATACCGCAAAAGCCACATGAAAACCGGTTTTTTGTAATGACAAAAAGTGTCCTGGTATGGACCTCTGGACTCCTATATCTATAGCCGGCTCTACTCTATACAGAGGTATATGTACACATTACCTAAAGCAAAGTCCTTATCTTCCTCAAGGACAGTTTATCTGATGTCATGCTTGCACTTCGATGTCCACAGGAGATAAGAGCATATTTGCGTGTTATTATTATTATTATTATTATTATTATTATTATTATTATTATTATTATTATTATTATTATTATTATTACCCTTCCTATATGAAAAAGCGTCTCTCCCTCTCTCTCTCTCTCCTCTCCTCTTCCTCTTCTCTCTCTCTCGTCTCTCTCTCTCTCTACACACACACACACACACATGTGTGTGT
Organism: Macrobrachium nipponense; assembly: GCF_015104395.2. Lineage (NCBI taxonomy): Eukaryota > Metazoa > Arthropoda > Malacostraca > Decapoda > Palaemonidae > Macrobrachium > Macrobrachium nipponense. Next base: position 36,023,401 of record NC_087214.1, on the reverse strand, counting down.
ACGTATATGTGTGCATACATATACAAGTATTGATAAATATATGGACAGTATATGTGTGTACGTACATGTTACATATATAGTACCATATAGTATGTATAACATGTAGGTACACATATACTGTACAGATATTTATCAATATTTGTATATGTATGCACACATATACGTACACACATGTGGGGGGTGATGTGACTTTTATTAAATCCGCCCCTGAGAGAGAGAGAGAGAGAGATGCATTTCATATAAAAGAAGTCTTATATAGTATCTTTATTGACTTTTTTAAAACCAAAATGGCTTCGAAAATTATTATAAACTTGTCACCACAACAGACGACTTTATTTGAAGGAAATCCGACTCCTGCTCATGTAATGACGACTCATTTTCAAAGCCAATTTAATCTAAGGGATGATCTTAAAGCCATAGCAATGTTTTAGGTATAAATTTAAGCGACATCTTGATTTTAAAATATTTTAAGCGACGATTTTCCTCCTTTGACTGACGGCTGAGTTTCTAGTCTGACAGCCGAAGCTTTGAGTGTTGCTTCTCTTTACTTTTTCGAATACGTAAGAAAATCTCAATAAAATTAAGCTAATATTGCTATATAATGTCAATTGTGATATTTATAAATATATCTAAAGTATGGAATTATGATATTTATTATATTAATGGCTGAAATATCTTAAACCGACCTCAAATTCAGTACAACGTTTCTCCGCATATGTTAGGCAAGATTTCTATAGATATATTAGAGATTGAAGTGGATAATAACTACAAAATAAGATATATTACGATTTTGTAAACGATGAAATTACAAAATTACAATTTTAAAGCGCTAAACTAACTAAAAACAACCCGAAAAGCTCTCGAACCCAGCCGAGACACATTACAGAAAACCAAACCGAACATTGTTTTGATTGACGGCCGCCATCCAAACCTCGGCAGTTAAGTGTGCTTCCCCCTTATGACGTCCCTCCCCCCTCCCCCTTCTTCTTCTTCTTCTCCCTCCCTCGTCAGCTGTGATAAGGAGGAGAAGAAGGACCACTTGGCAACACTTTATCGTCGGGGGAAAGTTTGCGATAATGAGACGTAACTTACGACTCTACTTACGACATTAGATATCAGTAGTAGTAGTCTGCGACGGAAGGGGCGTGTCGGTTCGTGGGATTCAACGAGGCCTGTTACTTAGGTATTACAGCTACTACTACTACCTACTTAGCCTATTCCTAGTTTCCTTCGAGGGGGGTATCTTTGGGTTAGGGATTTGGGAGGCGGGGTACGCCTGTTTCATCCTCAGGGGGTACCTGGCATTCCTATTTATTCCTATTTTTCTTCCCCTACCCCATACTACGTACTAGCTACCTGTCATATCCCAGTGGGCTAGCTATCTTTGGGGGGGGGGGGGCCTGGTTTATCCTCAGGGGGTTAGTAGTAGTGGTGTTGGGCTGGAATTTGGTCATGGGGTTCAAGGAGGCCCATTACTACCTAGTATGCGTCCAGAGTCGTTATTTATTATTTGTATGTCATACCCCCAGGGTTATTGGTGTCTTTACCTAAGGGTATACGTATGGAGGCCTGTTTAGCCACTAGGTATACCTACTATACCTAGATACTAGGTACTAGGCATTGGGCTTCGCAGGCAATAAGGATTTGGTCATGGGATTCAAGGTGGCCCGTTAAGCTAGCTATCATACATTGGGAATTGTTATTTATTATGCGTGTCAGGGTTAGGCTATTAGTGTCTTTGCCCAAGGGTATACGTATGGAGGTCTGTTTAGCCAAAGGGTATAGATACGAGGCATTGGGCTACCCAGGTAATAGGGATTTGGTCATGGGATTGAAGGTGGCATGTTAGCTACCACATGTCAGGAATTCGTTATCTAGGTACTACCTATAGGTTATTCGTTTGTCATACCCCAGGGTTGTTGGTGTCTTTACCCAAGGGTATACGTATGGAGGTCCGTTTAGCCACAGGGTTTAGGCTATGAGGCATTGGGCTGTGCAGGTAATAGGGATTTGGTCATGGGATTCAAGGAGTCCCCGTTAGGTACATGTCCGGGATTGTTTTTTTAGTATTCATGCTATACCAAAGAATATTTGGTGTCTTTACCCGAGGGTATATGTAGAGGCCTGTTTAGGGAGTACAAGGCATAATTGGCCTACCCAGGTAATATGGGGACTGTTCATGGGATTCAAGGAGGCCCATCAGGGAGCTACTATGCATCACGAATTATTGTTTATATTTTTCGTGTCAGACCGCAGGGTTATTTTTGGTTCAGGGATTCATGGGGGCCTGTTGAGCCTCAGGGTGTAGGCTAGGTACGAAGCTTTGGGCTAAGCAAGTAAGGGGGATGAGTCATAGGATTCAAGGAGGCCCCTTACTACATGTCGGGAATTATTATTTATTACTATCCTATTATCTGTGTCATATCTCTGTGTATGGTAGTTTGCAGAACAGAAGCTTATTCCTTTGTTTCTTAGGTTTAGATTTAGTTAGGGAAGGAGAGAGGGGTCATCCAAGAGCTGGTGCACAGCACTCTGTGAGGTTAGGAAGATAGGCCTGGTTAAGTCAGGACACAGCAATCTAGTAAAAGTTTGTTCTCGTCTGCAGAACCTATTCCCGACGTTCCACACTTACCCTGTGTTACGTTTTACTTTATGGCAGCACACCCGAACGTTATTTGGTTTGTATAGGGTAGGCTAAGTTTGTTTAAATCATGATTTTAGGCCTCAAATAAGACTGCTGGTGACATCAGGCTGGTCTTACACTGAATACAGGCCATAGGCTATTAGGGTAAGCACCCCCTCCCTTAACCCCACGGCCTGTTCTGACCTTACCTCTTGCATGACGCAGCTTTTTTTGCCAAACGTTGAAAGGCTTCGGACAACTCATGCCATGGCTCACCCAGACATAACCCTCTGTAAGACACAGCAGTCCTGATGCCAAACGGCTTTGGGCGAGCCTAAGCACACTCCCTTTTTCAGCCTGCCCTGACCTAACTTCACGCAGGACACAACATTCTGTTTAATGTTGAGTGTTCTGGTTAAGCACCCCACCCCATCCTCCAACTTACCCTTATGCACAAATAATTAATTATTTCTGACAATGTAAATGAATATAAACACCACAATCCCTTTTAGGAACATTTTTCTTCACTTGGATTAAATATTGATGGTAAGGGAGCTAGTATAGTACTTGTTTTTAACATTTCTTTTTCCCATACATATTTCAGGTTAAATAGCTTCCCAATGGAATTTGAAAGTGACTTCTCCCAGTCAGAAGAATACAAGAGTTTCCGTTGCACGGTACCACTCAGGCAGATTGTGGTCGACAATGACGCGTTAAAGGTACTGTATGGTAATTCCCGTCAGAGTTACAATAATCTGCTTTAGATACTGGATGTATCAGTCTGTGTCATTCCTTCAAATGCATTTTAATTCATCCTGAGAATTTACTTTCTTGATTTATATCACCACATATTTTCCGTTTGTGAAATTATCAACTTTATGATGTGTGTCTGTAAGGGGTAGTGCCATCAGTACATTAATAAAGGTTCTTTTCAGCATCCCTCCAGCCTCTACCTGTGACCCTATTCATTCCCTAGACTATTGTACCACCGTTTACATTCTCTTTCTTCCATATGACTCTCCACCCTCTTCTAACAATTGATTCATAGTGCAACTGTGAGTATATTTCCTCCTGTTACACCTTTCAAACCTTTCTACTCTCAATTTCCTTTTCACTATTAAAAGACCTACTGGGTCCCAGCACCTGGCCTTTGGTTTAAATTCCACATTCTATTCTATTCTGCTTTATTCTATTGTAGATGACGTAATTCTCAAAGCCTTTTCATCTTAAGGTGTGGAAACTATACGACGCGGGTCCCAGATGCGTGCGATGCCCGCTGATCTGCTTGCCGCCAGTGAGCGGCACAGCGGATTCATTTTACAAGCAGGTGCTCCCCTTAACAGCGAGAGGTTACAGAGTGATATCGGTAAGAGCTTTTGTCTTGGTGCTCACTGACTGTTTTCATCTGCCTTTGTATATAGTACAAGAAGAAGTTCTCATTTTATCTGAATTTTTTTTTTAGTCGAATTCTTGAAATGGGATTTAGGTGGCATTCTACACAAAATATGTAGGCTTTCATTATACTATGCCAAACATGTTAGGTTACTATTCAGTATTGTATGCAATTATAATACCAAATACTTTCTCTCTCTCTCTCTCTCTCTCTCTCTCTCTCTCTCTCTCTCTCTCTCTCTCTCTCTCTCTCTCTCTCCTCCATGTGTACCACATAATTTGCAATAATATTACAAATTAAATGAAACATAGACGACAGTAACAGCATACATCCAGTTCCATGGATATTTTTTGCTGGCACACTATACTCTTGATATTCATAACCTTGGTACGTTTATGGTCAGGAACACTCTTCCGATCTCTTGCAGGTCGAGTATCCCGTTTACTGGTCCGTTAATGAATGGTGTGAGGGCTTCAGGCGACTTCTGGATATTCTGGAGATTGACAGGGCGCACATACTTGGAGTGAGATTCATTTGTTGTTTTTTTCTAATTTGCCTGAGGATTTTGTTAAATAATTTAGCCAGAAGGCTTTGCATAAACTGTTACCTTTCTTTATTATTATTATTATGAAATATGTACGTGCATGTAAGACAGACAAAAGGATTTATTATGTATTATTATTATTATATTATTATTCAGAAGATGAACCCTGTTCATAAGAATGATGCGCACCACAGTGGCCACTGATTTGAATTTCAAGCTTCCAAAGAATATGGTGTTCATTCAGTAATTAGAAAAACAGTCAGATTAATAAATTAATCAATAAATAAAAGTGTAAGTAAAATATTAAGATGCAGGTTGAATTGTATTAGGGTAGTACTAAAGAGGATGAGGGATCAGTTGTGAATGCAAAAGATCTCCATTGAAATACAACTTATGAATTATGTCTTCTATTTCAGGCGTCCCTGGGAGGTTTCTTAGCACAAAAGTTTGCCGAGCTAACCAGTAACTGTCCCCGTGTTGCATCCCTGATTCTCTGCAATTCCTTCACCGACACCAAAGTGTTCAATTACGCTGATTCTGCCCCTGTGTGAGTATCCTTTGCCTGTTTCTCACAATCATTTCACCCGGGGTCATGTGTTGTGAACTTCTAATATGTAATTACAATTCATTCAGTGTACTTTTGGTTTCTGTACATGAACTTTCCTGTCAGATATATACTTAGCTTTACGTCTCTGACGTCACGACAGAATTCAAAACTTGCGGCACACGCGACAGGTAGGTCAGGTGATCTACCTTACCCGCCGCTGGGTGGCGGCTGTAAGAACCAATCTCCCTTTCCAGCCAGAATTTTTCTGTCGCCGGTGACGACTACACCTGTGGTTGTTACCTCCTGACAGCTTTATTCGATTCTCGTTGCCGTGGATTTATTTGGACTGACTTTCGGTGAAGTACCTGATCTTGTTGGCTTGGCATACGCATTTGTGGATTGTTTTTGGATATTGATTTGGATTTTTCTTTGATTTCGAGATGTCTGATTTAGAGGTTAAGAAATCTTCTATGTTTAGGGTGTGCTCTATGGATGAATGCAAGGTGAGACTACCGAAAGCTACGGTAGATCCTCACACAGTTTGCTTTAAATGTAGAGGGAAAGAATGTTCTTTTGTTAACCCGTGTAATGAGTGTGAGAAGTTGGATGAGGGTGAATGGAAGGCTCTTTCTTCCTACATTGAGGAAGTTAGAGAAAGACAGGGTGAGAAAGGCTTCGTCTAGGAGTTCTAGTAAGTCTCGTATTAGCGAGGTAGAAGAAAATCCTGTTGTAGCATTAGAACCTTCTCCAGTTTCAGCTCCTGCGCCCTGCATAGAACTAAGGATACGACTACGGAAGTGGCAACCATGAGAGCCACGATCCTTAGCATGGAAAAGAAGATTCGTTCGTTGCAAGGTAAGAGTAGTGAAGGTGAATTGTGCAGTGACCCCAGTGCAGTGGAGGGTGCGTCTGATCGGCTCCTTAATGCTTCCAGGCCTAGACCTCTTCCAGACTCCCAGTCCCAGTGGAGGAGGAAAGTCAACAGCCGCAGGAAGGTTAGGGAGAACTCCCACCGATCAGGCGTCCCCTCGGTAGATCCTGATGTTCGTACCCAGGCTGCCCTTGTTCGCGCGAAGAAGGAGGTATTGCGCCAATGCTTCTCTTCTTCTTCCTCACCTTCGCCTAGAAGAGGATGGAGCGCCTCGGATTCTTCGCGACCGCTGAAGAGAGCCTGGAAGGCTCCTGGAGCCTTTCCTTCCAGCCCGGAAGTTTTTCCAGAAGAGCCGGAAGTAGAGATCAAGAAACCCAGGAGGGAGCAGGAGTTCTCGCCTCATAGTAGGCTGCGAGCCTCTTCTCCGGTGGAGGATTTTGCAAGATCTCCAGCTCGAATTCTTGCGGGGCTGCAAGCGCAGATTTCGGCGCTGGCGGGCTCCTTGGCAGGAGGAACGCGTCGGAAAGACGTCTCTCTCCCTGTCAAGAAGTCTAGGATTCCTTCGCCTGTGTTACCTTCTCAGTCAGAGTCGGTTCTCTCTCCTGTATCAGCGGATGGAAGGAGGCGCTCTTCCCTCGGCAGACGCTTGTCGTCTTCCAGGCGTCAATCGCCCGAGAAGCTTTCTCCTGGGGACTACATTTCTCCAGTAGAAAGGGATCTAGCGCCTAGTAGGCGCTCGTCTAAAGACAGGCGTACAGCCTCGTCTTCTCGCTCCTTTCCGAAGATCCTTCATTCTCCGGATAAGAGAGCCTACTCTTTAATGGACTCGTCAAGAGACAGGATCTCGCCTTTTGTTAGGCGCCTTGAGCCTAGTAGGCGCTACTCCCCAAGTAGACGCTCTCCCGCTCCCAAGCACGGTGCGGACGATAGGCGCTTTTCTCTGTTAGGCGCGAACTCTCCTATTAGCGCTCTGTTCGACAGGCGTGTAGAGCCTGAAAGATATGTCTCTTCTGGGAGACTACCTTTTGAAGAGACACACAAGTCTAGATCGAAGTTTGTGGAGCATGGTAGACGCCGGTCTCCTAGTAGGCGACCTTCTCCAGGGCTTCGCTCTCCTGTAAGTAGGCGCCAAGAGCCTAGTAGGCGTTCGCCTCATGGTAGGCGCAGCTCGCCTGGCAGCCGCTCTCCTTTGGACAGGCGCATGGATCCTGTTAAGCGCCTTGAGCATAGTAGGCTCTCCTCTCCTAGCAGGCGCTCCCCTTTGGAAGCCCGGGATTCTAGGAGTAGTCTTAAGGATCAAAGAGTACGCACTCATCAGAGTAAGAAGGACCCATTCGAGAGGAGCTCTCCAGAAGCTTTGGCTTCCCCTGATAGGCGCCAGACTGCTACTAGACACTCTCTAGACAGACGCACTTCTTTAGAGAAGTCTAACTGCCCTCGTAAAGAAGCGGAGGGTTCTTCAGTGGATGAAGTTGAACCTTCAGAAGAGGATTTGGTGAAGGACTCTTCAGTTTCGTCCTATAAGATCCTTACAGATCTCCTTCTTCAAGAGTTTGGAGACTCCCTTACTCCGGTCGCTCCTCCGTCTCCTCTCTCTTTATTCTCGACTTCGAAGAAGACGAAAGTTTCCTCTTGTGTGAGGATGAAGCCAACCATCTCAATGAAGAAGGCTTTGAGAGGTTTGGTGATTGGCTGCTTTCTAAGGAAGAGAAAGGGAAGAAGACTGTGTTTTCTTTCCCTCCTTCCAAGCTTACGGGCAGACTAGGGTGGGTTTTTGGTACGAGTCTGGAGAACCCCTAGGCCTGGGTCTTCCTTCATCGGCGGATGCGGACTTCTCTTCACTGGTGGATGCAGCTCGACGCTCGGCTCTTTTGTCTGCTAAGACTACCTGGGCTATGAACGAGCTTGACCACCTGTTGAAGGGAATGTTTAGAGTCTTGGAAGTCTTCAACTTCCTTGACTGGTCTTTGGGGGTCTTGGCTAAGAAGACTCAGAACCCGGATGCTATTTCGCCAGAAGATCTCAACAGTGTTCTAACGTGCATTGATAAAGCAGTTAGAGATGGATCGAGCGAAATAGCCTCCCTGTTTGGAGCAGGGATCCTTAAGAAGAGATCAGTCTTCTGCTCTTTTCTGACAAAGTCTGTTTCGCATGCCCAAAGAGCCTCGCTTCTGTATTCGCAGCTCTCGCCTCTGCTATTTCCGAAGAAGATAATCCAGGACATCTCAGGATCTATCTCTGCGAAGGCGACTCAGGACATGCTCGCGCAGTCGGCACGGAAGCCTAGGACCTCCTTCCAGACGAAGAAGGAGACTCCAGCTAGACAGGAGCCCTTTCGAGGGGGCCCTCCTTCTAGAGCCTCTACCTCGAGAGGTAATAGACCTTTCAAGAGAGGTAGATCCTTCTCACGCTCTCCAGAGCTAAGAAGTAGGGAAGTAGTCCTCCAAACACCAGTAGGTGCAAGGCTTCTAAGATTCTCGGAAGCCTGGGCAAAGAGAGGAGCGGACAACTGGTCCCTCTCGATTATCCGGAAAGGATACCTGATTCCCTTTACGGAAAGACCACCGTTGACGACGACTCCGAGGGAGTTGGTGGCCAGGTACAGGGATCCCATCATGAGCCTTGCTTTAACACAAGCAGTGGAACAAATGTTCGAGAAAGAGGCTATAGAGCTAGTGAGCGACCCTTGCTCAGCGGGCTTTTACAACCGCCTTTTTCTAGTTCCAAAAGCCTCAGGAGGATGGAGACCGCTTCTGGATGTAAGCGCCCTGAATTTCTTTGTAGAAAAGAGGAAGTTCGCCATGGAGACGACATCCTCAGTGTTGGCGGCCCTTCGTCCAGGGGATTGGATGGTGTCCCTAGATCTTCAGGACGCTTACTTCCATGTGCCTATCCATCCTTCTTCAAGGAAATACCTCAGGTTCATGATGGGAGGAAGGATATTCCAGTTCAGGGCCTTGTGTTTCGGCCTTTCAACAGCCCCTCAGGTCTTCACAGGCCTAATGAAAAATGTAGCAAGATGGCTACACTTGGAGGGAGTCAGAGTGTCCCTTTACTTGGACGACTGGCTAATCAGAGCCAAGTCGCAGAAAAGATGTTTGGAGGACCTACAAAAGACCCTTTTCATGGCAAGTTCTCTGGGACTTTTGGTGAACTTTCAAAAGTCTCAGTTGATCCCCAGTCAAGATCGTATCGTATCTATCTGGGGATTCGGATGGCTTCTCTGGATTTTCGGGCTTTTCCGTCTCCAGAAAGGATAGCCCGAGGGTCAGAGAAAGTCAAAGCCTTCCTAGAGAAAGACGTATGCACAGCGAGGGAGTGGATGAGTTTGTTGGGGACACTCTCCTCGTTGGAGCAATTCCTTTCTCTAGGAAGGTTGCACCTCAGACCTCTCCAGTTCTTTCTACATCGAAACTGGAGGTGTCGTTCACAAAACCTAGAGTTCTCCTTCGAGATCTCAAGGGAAATCAAGAAGGACCTCTCTTGGTGGGCCAACCCTCTCAGGTTTGCAGAAGGGATGTCCCTTCACATTCCGAACCCCAACCAAGTGTTGTATTCCGACGCCTCGGAAACAGGTTGGGGAGCACGCTCGGCTCGAGAGAAGTGTCAGGCACCTGGAAGAAGGAACAGGTGACCTGGCACATCAACAAGAAGGAGCTGATGGGCTGTTGGCTAGCTTTGAAAGCTTTCGAGCCCCACGTCCTAACTTCAGCAGTACAGATCAACTCGGACAACACCACGGCCCTGGCTTACATCAGGAAGCAGGGGGGGACTCACTCTTTCTCCCTGTACGAGACAGCAAAAGAACTTCTGCTGTGGGCAGAGCAAAGGAAGATTTGTCTCCTTACCAGGTTCGTACAGGGAGAAAAGAACGTCAGAGCAGACCTCCTAAGCAGGAAAGATCAAGTCCTGCCTGCAGAGTGGACTCTTCACGAGGATGTTTGCCAGGACCTGTGGAAGCTTTGGGGCAAGCCTCATATAGACCTCTTCGCCACAGCCAAGAATGCGAGGATAGACAACTACTGCTCTCCGATATCGGACCTGAGGGCAGTGTCGATAGACGCTTTTCTACTAGATTGGAAGGGTCTAGACATGTATGCTTTTCCTCCATTCAAGATACTGGGAGAGACTCTAAAGAAATTTGCAGAATCGGAGGCAGCAAGGATGACGCTGGTAGCCCCGTTCTGGCCCGCACAAGTATGGTTCACAGAGGTACTGGAATGGTTAGTAGATCTTCCGAGAACACTACCACAGAGGATCGATCTGCTCAGACAACCCCACTTCGAGAGGTATCACAAAAAACCTCCCCGCTCTAGATCTGACTGGCTTCAGACTGTCAAAAGTTTGGTCAGAACGAGAGGCTTTTCTGCAAGAGTTGCAACGGCTATCGCAGCAGCAAGAAGGCCTTCTACCCTTAGAGTCTACCAATCGAAGTGGGACGTCTTTCGGCGATGGTGTAGGAACCATCACTTTTCCTCTTCCAGTACCTCTGTGACCCAAATAGCAGACTTCTTACTTTTCCTTAGGGAAGAAAGTGGATTGGCGGTATCAACCATTAAAGGCTATCGTAGCATGCTGTCTGCAGTGTTTAGGCACAGAAACTTAAAACATTTCAGAAGATAAGGACCTTCATGATCTAATAAGATCGTTTGAAACATCCAAGAAGGTTTCTCCAGGGGATTCTGAGTTGGAATCTGGATGTAGTGCTACGTTACCTGAGGTCCACTAAGTTCGAACCGCCTCAGTCTGCCTCGTCTAGAGACCTCACGAGGAAGACAATTTTTCTCATGGCTTTGGCTTCCGCAAAGAGGGTTAGTGAACTCCATGCACTAGAAGGAAATGTGGGATTCAGAGGAGATGCAGCTATCTGTTCGTTCCTACCTTCGTTCTTGGCTAAGAACGAGAACCCCTCAAATCCTTGGCCTAGGAGCTTTGCAGTCCAAGGCTTGTCTGCATTAGTAGGCGAGGAAGCAGAGAGGTCGCTTTGCCCAGTACGAAGTTTAAAGTTTTATCTACAGAGAAAGAAAAAACTTAAGGGCAATGATGTCAACCTTTGGTGCTCTGTAAGAGATCCAAGGAGGACTCTTTCGAAGAATGCGCTTTCTTTCTTTATCAGAAGCCTGGTGAAAGAAGCGCATGCGATATGTGATGAAAGTCAATTCAAAGTTCTTAAGGTCAAAGCTCATGAGGTAAGAGCTATTGCCACGTCATTGACTTTCAACAAAAACATATCCCTGAGTAATATTATGAAGGCAACATTCTGGCGTTGCAACTCAGTCTTTGCAAACCACTATCTGAGAGACGTCAAAATTACGTATGAAAAGTGCTTCGGGTTAGGCCCGTACGTATCGGCGGATTCGGTGCTGGGGCAGGGAGCTGAGACATATCCTTTGTAGTATATATTTTCCCCCTTGTTAGGTTGTAAGTTTTTGGTTGTTTGAAAGAACATGTGGGTAGGCATGTTTTTCATTTCGTAGTTCTAACAATGATTAGATTGGTTAGGTGATCGGTTTATGTCTGAGCTCCTTGCAATGATAGTGGTTAGGTTCTGTCATATAAGTGGGCAAATCCCCGTTGACAGATCCTGCTCGGATTCTATCAAGTAAGCGGATAACCAAATCCCTTTGATAGACCCAAAGAGTCTGTCAGCTGTAGGTCACGCCCTCGCTGAAGCTCTTAAGGCAACGCAGACTCATAGACAGTAACTACGAAGTCTTCTGCCTAAACAGGTAAGAACCAAGGTTGTATTTACATCCTACAACTAGTGTTGTTTTCCCCTTTTTTCCATATTTATATTGCTGTCTCTTTCCCTCCACCAAGGGTGTCAATCAGCTAAGTATATATCTGACAGGAAAGTTCATGTACAGAAATGTTATTGTTAGTATACAATAAGGTTTTGTACATACTTACCTGGCAGATATATACGATTGATGGCCCGCCCAGCCTCCCCTCAGGAGACAGGTGGAAGGAAAAATTCTGGCTGGAAAGGGAGATTGGTTCTTACAGCCGCCACCCAGCGGCGGGTAAGGTAGATCACCTGACCTACCTGTCGCGTGTGCCGCGAGTTTTGAATTCTGTCGTGACGTCAGAGACGTAAAGCTAAGTATATATCTGCCAGGTAAGTATGTACAAAACCTTATTGTATACTAACAATAACATATTTATATCTCCTAAGTCCCCGTAGGGGGATAGTTCCATCAATGCACATCAAGCGGTGCACTGTAGGCATTACTTATGGTTCTTTGCAGTGTCCATTTGGCTTATTTCATTCCTTTTGTTGAATCTGTCCGTATCCTATTTCTTTCATCTGACTTTCCACTCTCTCTTAGCAATTGCTTCTTAGCGAAACTGCAAGGTTATCCTCCTGTTTATACCTTTAAAATGAGTTACTCTCAATGTCCCTTTCAGCATCGAACGACCAGAAGGGTCCCAGAGCTTGGACTTTGGTCAAAATTTTTATTTTCCATTCCATAGTTGCAAGTGGTATTTCGTATCAGAGGTTTCACTCAGTTGCACTACGCTTCCTACCTGGCCCCATTCTGCCAAAGGTTCGGCTTGATACGTACGCAGAGACGTTTAAAGAATAGCACAGCTTACTTCTTATTAATTGTCAAATTCACAATGTCATAATACTCAGACTACCTGCAGGCCACAAGGTGTTGTGGCTCACTGATTATTGCATTAAATGTGCGTAATGTAATAACTCGATCACTTACACAGTTGTTCTCTGCTTGAGTACAATTAATAACAGGATTTCATTTAAACTGGGTGGTATCTAGGTGAGGTATTTATTCAGGAAAAGTTACAAGGTTTCCAGAACCAGCAGTCCTCACTGTCTTGGACTGTTAGTCCTGGAAAGCTTTGTAACTTTTTCTGAATAAATGTCTCCATTAGATAGATACCATCCAGTTCAAATGAGGTCCTGTTAATAAATGTGTTAACTGTATACTAGTATATATTTTAGTCACAGTTGGTATATAATAAGTTTTACCATCAGTTGAAGTAAGTTTTTACCATTTAAAGTAACAATTTCCACAGTAACATTAACAGAATTGAAGTGATGTGTGTGCTTTTTTTGTATAGAGTTGTAGGTTTTAATTTATTTCGGGAACTACGAGCAGTCCCTTGTTATCAGCGATCTGGTTTTATAATGCTTGACTGTACTACTGGCTTTCACTGCATGTAGTACATGATTTTTTTTGTACGCAGGTTCTGGATGCTGCCTGCGACTCTTTTGAAGAAGATGATCATTGGCCGTTTCCCACGGAAACTCATGGATGCGCAGATTGCAGACTCCATAGATTTCATGGTAGAACGGGTGAGTTTTCTGTCCGATTCATTTTCTTTTTAGCTCTCATTAGAAGGTACACTGCTTGAAATGTGAGGATTTCAATTGTTTTGTAGTCATGTTTTTGTGGTACTTTGGAGTGTTTTCACATTAGTAAGATGCACAGACACCACCCTACTTACAAACGAGTTACGTTTCGGGGCAGCCGTTTGTATGCTGATTTGTTTGTAAACTGGTTACTATACTCTTCATGCCTATTTAAGTACAGTTTCATATAAGATTAGTGGTCAAATCCCCGCGTACAACATTCCAAGGTTAAGACGCTTTTCAAATATTCATTAGAAATTATTTCCTGGTTTACAGTGTATGTTCAGGAGTTATGCCGCTTACGATGTCGATTCAGCAGAAATATGGCTCCAAAATAGCAGAATGATAAAAATTTGGAGGTTTTTAGATGAAAAACTCAATATAAATGCAGTTTACATTGTTTACATCACTCCCAATGCATTAAAAGTGAGGTTTTCTTAGGATTCTTAACAATTTCCGATGATATTCCAGTTTACGACGTGGCATAGGAACGGAGCCCCCTTTGTAAACCAGGGACTGTCTGTAATGTAGTACTGTACATACCAATTTCCCTTTCAGCACTTATTGGCTCATAGGTCCCAGTGGTTGGCCTTTGACCTGAATTTTATATTTCATTCCATTCTATCCTCTTCCGAACCCTTCAGATTGCTATTCCAACAAGTTTACCACCTTAGCTTGGTAGATCAGTTAAGACATGAATGAGATGAAGTGAAGTACAGGCAGGGTTCTGTTTCTGGCCAAGGAACGGCGGGGTTTCGTTCCTGGCCAAGTGCCACTAACCAGAAATTAACGATAACCAAAAATGGTGGTAAATATAATAATAAATGGCATTTACAGTGTCTTAAGCGCCAGTGAACCACTCATCGCTGCTGTTAACCACTTGTCAACACCGGTAAACCACTTACCGACGCCAAAAATCACTCGCCATGGCCGAAAATCTTGTTAATGACTTTATTAGCCAAGCGTTGTCAAACACGAACGCTGTTAACTGACAACGCCAATGAGTGGGGGCTGCCTGTAACTGTGGTGGTGCAGGTCTTACCTTCAGTGTAAATCCCACTTTGTCTCATCTATAAAAAGTCATTCCTCTCTCAGTTCTTTCACTTTTTTGGAATATTGTGGCATACATAAGATAAAAGGACTGTTTTTTTGCAGTGTAAGAATGATTAATTTTGTATTTTGTATATTTCTTTAGTTAAAGTCCCTGGTATTTAAAGTAATGGGGTTTATAACTTTTAAAATTCTCCTCCTTTTTTGCATGTTGTGGCAGCATGAAAATAAGGACAGTTTTTAGGCGTGAGAATGATTTAATTTTGTACCTTGAATGTTTTTTTGAGTGAAAGTTCCTCGTAGTATTTCAAGTTGTGTGGCCGTATAACTTAAGATTTTTCAAGCCCCTTCTTAAATCTATAAAAGTGTTGTTCGATGACCCTTTGTATAATTCTGGATATCTATTCCGCAGTTGGACAGTCTGAGTCAGAGTGAATTAGCCTCAAGAATGACTCTGAACTGCTTTTCTTCGTACGTTGAACCTCAGAAAGTGCAGGTGAGTCGATGTGATGATATTTTAGGTCTATATTGTATGCCATAATCATGATTCATAATAGGTACTGTAATGTATTATTTTAGCAGAATTTGAAAATGCAAAATCTAGACTTAGAATTATTATGAAATTTATATTATATTCTCTTTCTTCCATCTGACTTTTCACCTTCTTCAACTGCTGTTTCATAGTGCAACTACTTTGAGGTTTTCCTCCTGTTACACCTTTCCGACCTTCTTACTGTCAACTTCCATTTCAGCTCTGAATGACTTCATAGGACCCGGCACTTGGCCTTTGTCCTAAATTCTGTATTCGTATTCTATTCAATGCCATTATGAAGTGCCCTGCAAAATTTGACCGCCATTTTCACATTTTAACCAACAGGTAGAAGTTACGATTCTGGATGTGTTCGACGAGTCTGCGTTGTCGCACTCGGTCAAAGAAGAATTGTACAAGTGCTACCCGACGGCTCGTTTGGCTCACCTCAAGACTGGAGGGAATTTCCCGTTCCTCTCTCGAGCGGAGGAGGTCAACATCTACATACTAGTAAGTTTCATCTTTTACGAACGCATCCTTCGGGCTTGTCTCGAGAACTGCAGTTTCTCCTTCTTTGGGAGTGGAATGTAGAATTTTGCCTGATGGCAATAGCTGGGACCCATGAGGTCATTCAGTGCTGAAAGGGAAGTTGATAGCCCTAAAGTTTTAAAGGTGTAACAGGAGGAAAACCTTTTGCAGTTGCACTATTAAATATGAATAGAGGTACAGTTAAAGGAATGAAAGGGGGTGCAGCTAGGGGCAGAAGGGACACTGCAAAGAACCTTAAGTAGTGCCTACAGTGCACCACATGAAGTGCACTGGTGGCACTACCATCCTACAGGGGTTTTCTTCTGTAAATAGAAGTAACAAGGAATGAAAAATAGTTACGTACTATGTTTTGTGAAGGAACATAAGAGAATATTTGGTAATATGTAAGACTTAACCTGTTCTCAGCCTTTGCGATGTACAGTATTCTTATCCTAAACCATTTAAAATGATACGTTCATGGGAAATAGTGCTCCTAAAATTGACAAGAATAATTATATAAAGTAGACGTCAGCTCTAAGATTAACAAATATCATGGATGCCTGTGCTTTATCAATATCACACATACTTTAATAAGTCTTCAAAACTGCACTCTCTATAGAGGGTAGCGCCATCAGTACACCTCGAACGGTGCACTGTAGACATGACTTAATGTTCTGTGTTGCATAGCTTTGGCCCCCAGCTGCACCAACTTTCATTCCTTTTACTGTGCTACCTCCGTTCATATTCTCTTACTTCCATCCTCCTTTCCTTGACCCTCTCACAACAATTGTTTCTTAGAATAACTGCAAGGTTTTCCTCCTCTTGCACCTTAAAACCTTTTTACTCTCATATTTCCCTTTCAGCACTGAATAACCTCTCAGGTCCCAAAGCTTGGCCTTGGGCCTAAATTTTAGATTCCGTTCCATCAGAACTGCGCCAACAAACCTTTGGTTTTGTACCAAAAATCCACAATTACGTATATAGTAAATTATATTATACATAATTGTGAATTTTTAAAATGAACCTTACCTCTCCATTACATAGCTTTAGCTTTGACCTCCACGCCAGCGGTGGTTCAACAGATCGAAACAAAAAAATGAAAACACTCGATTTTTTTATGATTATCTGGTTCTATCTATCTTCATCCCCCACCCCCACCAGGTGAATGATAGGTACAAATACCAGTAGCCTGTCAGTCTTCTTCTGTCACCGGTATCGGTAGAAGATTGTGAGAGTTATCTGTGCTGGGTTTTCTGTTGACAACTTGGTTTGTGAATTCACTTGAATTTTCTCCTAGGTATGGATGGTACTGATAGAATAAAGACCTGTAAGGTAAGAGGTTGCCGTATTAGTCCACCAATCCTCACGACACATGTGAAATGTCCAGGAAAAGTGTAATGTGGATGATTGTCTTCAAGTATGTGGACATAGGTCAAATGAATTTATGGTAAAATTGGTGACACATTGTAAATGAAGAGAGGTTGACCATTTGAAGAGGCAGCAGAAGAGGCAAGAGTTTAATTCTCCTAAGGCTAGTGCCAAGGGACTGTGTGATTTGTCTCCTTCCCTTCTAGTAACTTATTAAAAGCTACTCTTCCCTTTCCCAAACTATTTTCCAGAAGTGAATAAGCCTGACATGTTTTTATGTAGGGAGGAAAACCTGGGCCAGTCATTTTTTCCTTCTTTTGTACCTCAATTCACTATGGCTGTTGTAAAGAGATTCAAGGCTCTTGGACATATCTTGGATCAGACATCCTCATCTAAGAAGCTTCTTCTTTTCTGCTGGGTAAAAGGAGAGCTAATTCTTACTCTACTGGCCTTCTTGCTAGTTTTGAGGAAGCTTCAGGGAAGGATTCAGCTTTCTTCTTGCTCTTGGATCTGTCAAAAAAGAGAATGGTCAATAAAGGGAAAGTAGTGTTTTCTCAGGCAGAATTGAATTCACTTTTCAAAGCTACGTTTAGAACCTTGGCGATCTTCTCGTTATGGGATAGTATGTCTGTGGGAGTGTTTGACGGTTGTGTCCTTCAAGTTACTTCCTTGGTTCTTCAGGACTGCTGTAGACAAGGAAGTTTGGGATTTTGTTGGCTGTTTAGATGGAGCAATAAAGAATGCAAGGGACAAGAGTGCTCACGCTTACACCCATTTGGTTCTTAAGAAATGCAAATACAGGCAGTCCCTGGCTATCGGCAGACTCAGTTATTGCCATAAAATCGGCGATTTATGGCACCATAAAGGGCCGAGTTCTGGTTATTGGCACACCATAAGGGTGCTTATGGCGCTGTTAACGGCACTCATAAATCGCCGAGTTTCGGTTAACGGTGGTTTTCGTTTATTGGCACACCCCCGGGAACGGAACCCCCGTCAATAACCAGGAACTGCCTATAGTTTTGTTCTTATCTTGCCAAGTCTGTGACAGATTTGCAGAAGGCTGCTGTCCTTTTTCAACCTATGTTGGATCAAATCTTTAAGTTCTAAAGCTTTATCATCCATCGCACAGGAAGTAGAGAAGACAGAAACGTAATCATCCTCCTCCTCCTCCTCCTCCTCTCCTCCTCCTCCTCCTCCTCCTCCTCCTCCTCCACTTCAGCGAGAACTTTATGGATTTATGGAGACATTTGGAAGGTCCTCCAGAGGATCCAGTAAGTCATGTAAGGGACTTGTTAAGTCATCGAAATTAAGTTTCTGGCCCTCTGTTTGCCAAGTAATGGAGGAAAGGCTTTCCCCATTTTTGGGAAGTATGGGAAAGATCCTTTGGCACCAGGATCCATTGAGTTGTGGAGGCGCTAAGGGGACGGTTACTCGATTATTGGTAGCCCTCCTCCACTGTCCTGATTCTCCCAGTGGACACTCTCTTCATATCTCCGCAATCAGAGAAGCACAAAATTCTTCAGTTGGAAATCTTGAAACTTGTAGAGAAAGAGGTAATAGAAGTAGTTGTAGAGCCAGACCTTGGCTTCTACAATCGCCTTCTTCTAGTCCCCAACACCACAGGGGGATAGAGACCTGTTCTGGGTGTTTCCAGATTAAATGGCTTTGTAAGGCTGATGAAGTTCTCCATGGAGTCAGTGAGCTCAGTTCTAGCATCCATTTGGAGAATGGACTGGATGGTTTCATTAGATATGCAGGATGCATTTTTTCGTAGAAAACCAAGCGTTCTCAAGATACAGTGTTCCCCCGTATTCGCTGGGGATGTGTACCAGACACCCCCGTGAATAGTTAAAACCCGCGAATAGTTAGAACCACCATTAAAAATGCTTATAACTGCCTATCTTGAAAGTTCAGATACCAAATGTATACCTTTAATAACATCCTACTTCAAATATACCTAAAATTACTAACCTATTACTGCATTAATCTTTGAGGTTATATTATTATCATTTCAAAGTCATCTTAAGCATTTTACCATTAAAAATAGAGAGAGAGAGAGAGAGAGAGAGAGAGAGAGAGAGAGAGAGAGAGAGAGAGAGAGAGAGAGAGAGACCAGTGAATGGCAACATCATATATCTGACCATCAAGAGTGAAATTATGAATTATTTCTGAGACAGAGAGAATAATAATGAGAGAGAGAGAGAGAGAGAGAGAGAGAGAGAGAGAGAGAGAGAGAGAGGGGGGGGGGGTGGAGGGTTATCCTTATTTAAAAGACTGAAATGGATAGATTATTGTACTTCTATAAAATACTATAACATAT
The DNA here is from genome assembly GCF_015104395.2 of Macrobrachium nipponense. Taxonomy (NCBI): domain Eukaryota; kingdom Metazoa; phylum Arthropoda; class Malacostraca; order Decapoda; family Palaemonidae; genus Macrobrachium; species Macrobrachium nipponense. The sequence goes on along the minus strand of NC_087214.1, from coordinate 36,004,253 downwards.
GAATTTTGAAATTAATTATATTACTATTATTATCATTATGCAAAAATATTAATAAACATACACATGTACCATAGAAATTCTCATCTCAGTAAAAGAGAGAGGAGGAGAGAGAGGAGAGAGGAGGCCTGAGATGAGAGAGAGAAGAGAGAGGGAGGGATCGAGGGCGGATGGGGGGGGGAGCCGAGAGTTGATGAGAGAGGACAGAGAGAGAGAGAGAGAGAATTTACATGATCATTGAGAGGGCAACAGTTGTTGGACCCCAGCCAACTCGGCTTGCTACTGGAGTTCAAAGAGAAAGATGCCGGGTAAAATGCATTTTCTCTCATTCTTACATAATTTTTTATTTATAAACTAAAATCTTGCTCATTCACTTTAGTATTTTCTTTAATGAATTGATATTATTGCTTTTTACATTAACCCTCTTACGCCGATTGGACGTATTAAACGTCGAGTCAAAATGTCTCCCGTATGCCGATTGGACGTATGATACGTCGACTCAAAAAAGTTTTTTTTTAAATTCGCGGAAAAATACTTATAGGCCTACCAGCCAAAAACTTTTGAATCACGTGCCTTGGGGGATACTGGGAGTTCACAGATCAAGGCGTTGTTTTGTTTACAATCGTTATGCAGGCGCGCAAGCGCGAATTTCTTTCTTATCACACTAAAAAGTATTAGTGACACATCTCAAAAATTATTTCGTCACTTTGACATCATTTTTGCACCATTTTAAATTATCCGTTACACGGAGTATTATATATGAAAATGTGCGCAATTTCATGTAGAATACAACTAAAAAATACTCATGATTGTAGCTTTTATCAGTTTTGAAATACTTTCATATAAATAACGATAAGTGCCAAAGTTTCAACCTTCGGTCAACTTTGACTCTACCGAAATGGTCGAAAAACGCAATTGTAAGTTAAAACTCTTATATCCTAGTAATATTCAATCACTTGCCTTCATTTTGCAACAAATTGGACGTCTCTAGCACAATATTTCGATTTATGGTGAATTTATGAAAAAAACCTTTTCCTTACGTCCGCTCGGTAACTCTTCCAATAAATTTTTTCGTGCGATTGTCGAAATGTTTGCACCATTTTAAATTTGCTATTACATAAAGTTTTATATATGAAAATGTGCGCAATTTCATGCACAATACAACTAAAAACAACCCATGGTTATAGCTTTTATCAGTTTTGAAATATTTTCATATAAATAACGATAAGTGCCAAAATTTCAACCTTCGGTCAACTTTGACTCTACCGAAATGGTCAAAAAACGCAATTGTAAGCTAAAACTCCTATATTCTAGTAATATTCAATCATTTGCCTTCATTTTGCAACGAATTGGAAGTCTCTAGCACAATATTTCGATTTATGGTGAATTTATGAAAAAAAAAAAACATTTTCCTTACGTCCATGCGGTAACTTTTTTGTGCGATTGTCGTAATGTTTGCACCATTTAAAATTAGCTGTTACATAAAGTTTTATATATGAAAATGTGCGCAATTTCATGTAGAATACAACAACAAATGATTGAAGGTTGTAGCTTTTCTCTTTTTCGAAATATTTGCATATAAATCACGATAAATAGAAAAAAACCAAATTCTGTCAACTTTGACTCTACCGAAATAGTCGAAAAACGCAATTGTAAGCTAAAACTCTTACAATCTAGTAATATACAGTCATTTATCTTCATTTTGAAACAAATTCTAAGTGTCTAGCACAATATTTAGATTTATGGTAAATTTAAAAAAAAAACTTTCTTTCCCTCCACGCGCCGATTCGCGGCCGCAAATCTCCGAAATGCGTACATCGCATTCTCCTAATATTTGCTCCTTTTCTTATTTGGTGTTTTATAGAGTTTCATATATGAAAATGTGCACAAATTCATGAAGAATACAAAAATAAATATTTGAAGGTTGTAGCTTTTCTCATTTTTGCAATATTTGCATATAAAAAAAATATATATAAAAATTTCAACATTCGGTCAACTTTAACTCATCCGAAATGGTCGAAAACTGCAATTCTAAGCTAAAACTCTTACATTATTGTAATATTCAATCATTTGTCTTCATTTTGAAACAAATTGGAAGTCTCTAAACAATTATTTTAGATTACGGTGAATTTTTGAAAAAAACATTTTTTTACATCCTTGCATTATGAATTCATGCATCATTTTGTGATAATATTTTTTCTGTGTTGCTTTGATCGTTTTACAATGTGTTATATATCAAAATGATTGCAATTTAGTGTACAATACAACGAAAAAAAAGTAACTCGTTAGCTTTAACCGTTTTTTGCACAGCACGATTTGAATACAATTATGTATGAATTTTTTTTTTTTTTGCTACCATATATCGCATTATCTATATATGATAATGATATTTGTTTTCATTTCTGATGGTTGCATTCTAAACTTCAGGCAATGACAAAAAAATGAGCCAAAAATGAACTCTTAATCTTGAAAACTAAGCGCGCTGTGATTTTTTGAAAAAATTATTTTTTCCGCTTCCGCGCTCACTCCAAACCCGCCTCTGCATACGGGAGATGTTTTGGTTTTTAGGGCTTCGGCGTAAGAGGGTTAATGTTGATATTTGAAAACCAGTAAATTATTTATCATCCAAAAAACATACATTTCCGTAAGAGAGAGAGAGATTTTTGTAGTACGTATTTGTAAAAATACTTTCACTTATGATTTTTGTAATCACAGTTATTATTATTATTATTATTATCATTATCATTATTATTAATATTACTATTATCATATGAAAATATTAATAAACATATTATACATAGTGTTCCATAAAAATCTCTCATCTCAGTAGAGAGAGAGAGAGAGAGAGAGAGAGAGAGAGAGAGAGAGAGAGAGAGAGAGAGAGAGAGAGAGAGAGAGAGAGAGAGAGAGAGAGAGAGAGAGAAAGATGTGTGAAGACTGAGATTTCCTTCATTACATAATTTATAAACTAAAATCTTACTAATTCAATGTAGTATTTTCTTTCTTGAAGTTTGCCCTTTACATTAATATTAATATTAGAAAATTAGTGAATCATTTATCACACCGTTTTTGTATCATAAAAATGTATTTAGGCATGAAAATAACATCAAAATACACTAATTAGTGATTATTTATTGTTGGAAAATCCCGCGAATAGGCGAATTATCCGCAAATAATGGTTAGATATGGTCCAGATAAAAATCCGCGAATCAGTGAGTCCGCAAATACGGGGGGCCCCACTGTATTCATAGGAAACCAAGCATTCTCATTTTTTGTTGCTATCTGTCAAACTATCGCTGGCGCGGGAGTAAAAGTTATATAATGGAGATGTACGTATTTAAAAAACAAATCTTTAAAAGCTTTCATCTGCAGTGTGTCACACAAGAGACTCGTGTGGAAAGTAGAAGCAAAGATGATTGCCAGATAGTTTGTTCTATAATTCACACCCCGAATCGTTGCAGGTCCATCTCCGAGGGTACGACGGCACAAACTTGAGTGCCTCAGACACAGGGACCCCCGTGGATCGGTAACCCTATCAAAGAGACACAGCAGGACCCAACCAGTTCTTGCTTCAGTGGTCTTCTTCTTTCAGGCAGTCTTGAGAAAAACATTTGTGTTCTTGTATTACCTGCAAGGAACGGAAGGTAGGATTCCGTTGTGGTAATACTTTTCCAATGAGGAGATTTCATTTTTGTGGTATGCTTTAAGACAATTGTGTTCCTTATGCTGATGTCGGGAAATATTGAAGTCAGAAGTCATAAATTCAGTCACAAGTGTTTTAGAAAAGTAACCGGTGAGACTTAATCACTTAAAGTAAGATAGTGAAAAACCAGTGGAGAGTAGCTTAGATTTTTTATACTGCTGTTTATATCTTGTCGGAATTTATATTGTGCTGTAAGAGAAATTTTCCCTGATGTACGACCACTTTGAGTGGCTTATTTGTCACGGGTTAAAGAGTTATGTAGAATGTTATTGTAGATCAATAATTCATGGCTTTAATGTTCCTACTTGACAAGTTATTTGACAAAATTTTGTACATTGAAGAATTCTCTTACTAACACTATAAGTTAGACATTTTATTTGCTGTACTTATACGCAAAATGGATTATATTCTACAAATGGGATGGTGGCTTGTCAAGTTTTGGTGAATGCACTTCGTTTCCATGTTACTCTACTTTTGGTCGAAAAAGATTCTTATATATAATAATGTATACAGTACTGCCCTGACTTTCACTTGGCGCATATGTCTACAGTAATCTGACTACTATACTAAGGCTGTTAGAGAGAGAGATTTTGTAAGAATTTTATATTTTGAAGATAGTAAATCTAGGTTAAGTCGAAGGCGAAGAATTTTATCATGGATTGAGTGTAGTCTGCAAAAAAAAACGTTGTCTAGTTCTAAGTCATTGTTCATATTTAGTCTTCTAAATATCGTGTACAACTCACAAACTAGAAATTATATTTTGAAATATCCATTTCAATGTTATAGCAGTAAAGTTAAGAAATCAAACTCATGTTTAAAGATCCTAAAACAATTGTTTGTCAGAGCTGCTGGAACAGTTATCTCGGCACTGCCAAACTGTTACCGATCGGTTTTGCGGACCATACTACTGGGGAAGATTTGAAAAACTGAAGGAATTCAATGATGATAGCTTTAGTTCACATATGTAAGCTGGGTAATATACCCTGCCCGTTTTGGCCAAATTGTGTCGATTGATAAGAGTGGGCTGATCCTTTTACATTTCGTGTCCCTTGTAGTGCTCCTCACGTGGTGCACTGTAGGCATTACTTAAGGTTCTTTGCAGCGACCCTTCAGCTCCTAGCTGTAACCGCTTTCGTTCACTTTACTGTAACTCCGTTCATATTCTCTTTCTTCCATCTTTCTCTCCACCCTCTCCTGACAGTTGTTTCAACTTTATTTTTCGTGCCGAATAACCTCATAGGTCGCAGTGCTTGGTCTTTGGCCTAAATTTTAGACTGTACTCCAGCTTGAATTCCTTATTTCAAGTCAAAGAAATTTGATACTCTCCTGGAGAAGTCAAAATCTGGTTTGTCATAAAAGAAAATGTCCAAAGATTTGTCAAATTTTATTATTACACTATAAAGAATTTGTTAACCCAGATATCTGAGCCTAAGAAAGGCTCTTCTCGCGCTCGAAAGATTTGTCCATAACTTCTAGGAAATGAATTTGTCACAAGAATTTCATCAGTGGCACAGACCCCTTGTTTGGACTGAATCGGGGCTCAATATGATCAGTAGGTTTGGGTCAGAGAAACTTTTATTATTTTTTAGTCCAAGAACTGAGAGGAATCAGATATTGTTTTATCAAATCAAGTTGGATCAATTTGTCTCGTGTCCAAAGGACTAGTCTGGTTACCTGATTAAAAATCTTGTATGTTTTCCTGTAGCTTTACAGTGATTGTTGATAACTGAGCCTAAAAACGATTGCAATCCCCCAAGTGAATGCAACAGAAGCAGTTTTTAAATTATCTATTTATCTCCACAAATCTTCAAAACAAATTGCAGCTGGATTTGTACAGGATTTCTTTTCATTTTAGCTTTAAATATTTTACATCCATCCCAAAATTGCTGGTTTAAAGTAGGTGGCCAGATTCTAACAATTTATTTTTGTTAACTAAGCTGTCTCTACGAGTGACTTCGTATCACCTCCTAACGACAATCATGGGATTTACTGTCAGATGGGTAAAGGCTCAATTGGATGCCATTGTACTATGATTTACTTTGAGATTAGAAATTGAGCAGTTTCCTGTGACAGCCTCTTTGGACATCATGTATTGTCAGTTCTTACTCCATAGGAGCATACCACTTTCGGTCCACCTCTAAGTGCATGTTGTAGTCAGTGCAAAAGTTATTGTTTATGTATATTTTCATTCAAAATTTTCACACAGTTTATTTGTGGAGGATCCCTTGGTGTTTAGCCAGGAAGAGCGACCACTATTTAATACAGGCAGTCCCCGGTTATCGGCGGGGGGTTCCGTTCTCTGCAGGGTGCTGATAAGCGGAAACTGCCATCAACCAAAACTCAGCAATTTATGGCGCATGTTGCGCCAAGTTTCAGTTAATGACGCCTCTTTGATTTCAGAGTTGTGGGTTTAATCCTCATCCTAAAACTCAATTCACTGTACATACAGTACTGTATTTTATAGAATAAGTGTGCAGAACATAATAATATGAACTAATGGGTGGCAAAAGGGAGCACTCCGAACATAAATTTTAATTTGCAATTCCATTTTTGTAGCTCTGATTGTTCGTAAGTGGAATTCTTGTATGTAGGGCGGTGTCTGTAGTTACTGTATAAATTCTTTGCTGTTTTATTCATTGGTTATACAGTTTACAATGTAATGAAATTACTACACTCTCATATACTGTACAGAAGTAGATATGTGTAGTGTTGGGTTCCATTTTTGAAGGATGTACTGTACAGGTACTAGGGAGCAATGTGGTTCATTGCTGAAGCACCAAACTGACACAGGAATCAACTCTGAATAGGTACCTGTGTCCCATCAACTTCCCCAATACCATCCGACAGTGTGGAGCTCGCTCTCGACTTTTGACAGAAATAAATTGAATCAGTGTGAGAAACTCAAGTTCATTTATGAAACGTTGTGTATTCTGAGGATGATTTGAAAGTGTAGTGTGCATAGTACTGTATTTATGTTTGAAAGTACAGTACCTACATGTACTGTACTTCAAGTAAGCACAAGAGTGGTCTTCCAGTAACAATTCAAAATCCTAAATCTTGGGGGTGAATCTGTCTTTTGTCGCCTTAGTTTCGCGTCAGTTTAGTTTACAAAGTCTTGATAAACATTTTGTATTGGCAATACAATTAGTCTTGCTCTAAGAAAAAATTAAATAAAGGTGGTTTTGAAGCAGTTACTCAATTAGTCATAAGAATGTAATTCCACTTTTTCTTTTGACACGAAGCTGTGATTTACAATTGTCAGGGAATAGTAGGTGATAAAGTTGTTAAGTGTCAGCAGAAGCGGAGGTGTGCTTTTAATGTTTGTGAAGAGTTTTATGTTACGATGGTGATGTCTTGGGGGTATTACGCCAACAGTTGGTATCTTTATTGTAAATCCTCTACCTTTGTAGAGTTTAGGCTTTGGTTATCCATTTGTAACTTTTCCAGAGGGCAGGCAAACTGCAAATACCCTGTGCCCCATAAGGAATTCCTCCTTAAGATGCCAGTTTACGCACTAACACAAATTTAATTTGTGATTCCATTTGGTTTTACAATATCTGAATGTTTGTAGGTTAATTGTTCATAAATAGGGTGGTGTCTGTACATCACTGAAAGACAAGATTTTATTATTAGTATACATGGTCGTCTTGAAGCATAGTTTGGTCTGGAGAAATGGCACTGTATTGGTTTTTGTGGCTTTTAAAAATTTTTGATGTTGACACCGACAGTGATATTGAGACCACTCACCCAGGTCTTTGGATCCATGGTCGTATCAGTGAATGTACTGAAAGCAAAGATCATAATACTGCTCTTGTCAGTGGAATTGTACCTCTCCCTATCTTTAGATTTTAGGAGAATAAATCGATATATGTGGTATCTGAAGTATGTATTGTATTTTGATCATCTGTACTTATTTTGATATAGCAACTTTGCATACTGTATTGGCAACAACATTGTATCATGAAGATGAAAAATTTTTGTTGTCAGTAGCATTGTTTCGTAATGAGAAACTTGTAGAAGTACTCTACTGTGACATTGTCATTAAATCGGAAGTTTTTTTATAAACAAATAGTTTATCCTTTTTAGCACTTTCACGTAACACTGGTGTTTTCCTTTGAAGGGGAAATGCAGTGAAAACAAGCGATCAGGTCTTCATACAATAATCTAAAGAAAATTAGCAGATTTTACTTATTTTAATCTTGAAATTCAGTCCCATATACTACTGTAAGGTTGTCACGTATACATGCATTGCTTGCCTCTTCTATGCAAAATTGTTGTAGATATCAACTGATTCTCTGAATTACAAGATATAAAGCTTGCTTGATTTTGAGCAACTTCTCTTCAGTGTGCAGACGGACTTTTGGTAGTGGGGTCATTGCGAAGAATATTCATGTGGAAAATATTTGATATTTTATCTTTTGTTTTTACACCAAGGTTCTAGAACAGTGATACTATTTTAAACCACGATTTTTAATTCGTAACATAAACATTGCATTTGTTCATGAAACTTACCTGTCAGATAGATATATATATAGCTGTATTTTTCCGAATCCGACAGAAATTTAAACACTTACGACACACGCAGTGGGAGTCAGGTGGTTAGTACCCATTCCCGCCGCTGGGAGGCGGGTATCAGGAATCATTCCCATTTTCTATTCATAATTTTTCTGTCGCCGGTGCTGAAAACACCTGTTTTCAGTACCTCCGTCTTAGGATTTTGGAAACTTCATTGCCGCTAAGTATCCTAATTGTCTTTTGATTTATTCACTTGGATTTGTGGCTAGGCATACGCTATCTTAAATTGATTTGAATTTGATTCATTTTTGCATAAAATATCTGAATCTAGTTAGGCTAGTTTCAGACGGGGTTGTCTGCAAAGATAGGGTGTGGCTACCGAAAGCTTCGGTAGATTCGCACTTGGTATGTACGAGGGGTATGGGTCTTGCTTCTTTGTTGAGATTTGTCATGTAAGGAGGGTGAGACTTTGTCTATTCCGTAAGGAAGACGTATGATTCGTATGTACGCAATTAATCAGTAAACATGTCTAATTCCGTAAGGAAGACGTATGATTCGTATGTACGCAATTAATCAGTAACAAAAGTCAGGGTAGTGAACCTGCTAACCTTCCTGTAGACTTTATTTTGCATAACCCTGTAGTATGGCCTACGGGCTATGTATATGTCTACGAGAGGTGCTCGCTCTCCTTCATTGCTGTGAAGTGCTGCTTCTGTAATTGTTACTCCTAACCCTGCAGTGTTGCCTTCGGGCCCTAAGCAGTGTCTGTAGAGAAATTGCCCTTTCTCTGATACTCCTTCGATTCGTAACTTGGAATCGAAAGTGCTTGCTTTGGAGAGTAGAAGTGAAGTGCAGAAGTGCAGTGATACCCCTTGTGTAGTGGAGGGTGCGTCAGATCGGCCTCGTTTCGCCTCTAGGCCGGGACCTCTGCTTGACTCCCAGAACGAGGGAGAGAGCATGTCGAAAGCCGAAGGAGGGTTACGAGGAACCCCCACCGATCTGGCGTGCCTTCGGCAGTTTCTGATGAAAATCCCCAGACTGCCTAAGTGCGTGCACGTGCACGAATCCTGAAGGATTGCTTCTCGTCCTCCGAAGCGTCCTCCCCACGCAGGGGTTGGAGCTTTCGGATGGACTCGCGCCCTCTAAATAGAAGCTTTATAGAAGAGGACGCTTCACGTCCTCTCTCTCTCTCGTTATGCGTTTCAGTGAGAAGTAAGAAGGCGAACGTCGCCTGAACTCGTGTCCGTCTTTCCACCGAGAAATACGTAAAAGAAGTCATAGTAGCAGTAAGCTTTTGAGAGCGGACGCCCAAGCCAGGGGCGCGCGGGTGCACGCCAAGCGCGCGCCAGTGGACGCCGAGCGTGGGCGCCAGTGGACGCCGAGCGCGCTCCAATGGACGCCGACGCGCGCCTCCAGTGGACGCCGAGCGCGCTCCAGTGGACGCCGAGCGTGCACCAGCGCACGCCAGGTGTGTCGCCTGGCTGAACGTTTCTGTTGAACTCTTCAAGCTCTTTTTTCAGATTTGGGCTTAAAGAATTTTTACCTCTACCTTCGATGATACCTTCTACCTCACCTGCAAAGAATGTGAAGTAGGCAGTGCTTCGGAGTAAGCTTAAAGTGAACAGACAACTTCTTCTTCGAAACCCAGCAAGACATCGGGTTTCGTGAATTCAAGAGGTCTCTGTCAATTAATATTGCTTTTCGCATAGGTGGATGGAGTTAAGGAAAGCTCAAGGGAAGTTCTCGTTTGCTCTACCGCAAGCTTTGCCATTCTGCCAATAAATTTAAGTTGCCACTACCGCAGTCAAGACTTTGCGATAAGGCAGTTACGGGTTATAAAGGCTCGATGTCCTGCACGTCAGGACTCTCGGCAACGTTCAGTAGGATTCTTGCAAAGGCACTCATCAAAAGTACGCTCTTCAGGAAAGCGCAAGACAGGACTGCCTTTGCCATACTGCCAATAAATTTTAAGCTTTAGCAGGCATTAGTTGTGATACTGGAGAGGAAGCTGGTTGGAGAGTTTCTTCCTCTTCCCAGGATAATTTTGCCAGCTTTTTAGCCCATCTGAAAGGGCGCTTTTCAGATGATAGCATTTTGGTTAGTTCCTAGTCGGGACTACGCTGCCGAATTGAACATCGTCGTTCTACCTGACGTAAGCCAAGTCTCTTAACAGGATTCTTGCCCCTTCCTCGTTTGAGACGGGAATCGGAAAATAAAATGCTCGACTTCCTGGATTACGTTTTGTCAATTCAGTGACTTTCCCCCATTGACAATATCACTATTGTTTTGTCAAGTTAAGTGGGTATCCCCTCATTGACAAAATATCTCTTTGTCCCGTAAATGGGTTAGTTCTCATTGACAAACATCTCATTAACTTGATATTGCGTAAGCGAATAAGCTCTTATCGACAAGATTCGGAAGAGCTCTCATTCGTCATTCGCAGACTCGTACAAGAAATAGACTTGTAGACTACGTCAATGAACGCTTATGTCCATTAACATAAGAAGCTTGAGCTGACTGCTTCGATTCTCCTAAGTTTTGTTCATGAAACTTGCCTGTCAGATATGTATGTAGCTGTATTTCCGAATTCAGCTATATATATGTCTGCCAGGTAAGTATGAACAAACTTTATTGTGATATAATTTCATATTTTGTCTTGCGATATTTTATTTCTGGGTTTGGTCAAGTCATATACGCTTGCTGTAGTTACCTCTTCGGATGGCAACCGAGAGGTCTATGGTCCATTTTAAGGACATTTAATCGTAACTCCCTGCAGTCTTCCAGGAGTTTCCGATTTATCTTTTACCGTTGTATGGTAGTGTTCTGACGACACAAACGCATCTGTATATTTAGCGTTTTCTGTTTCGCTTAAATATACCAGCTTGAGAGTCTCTTTATGCTAAAAATAACGGACTTTTTTCTTCATAGAATAGGGTAGCTGGCAACCCAGGCATAAAGTTAAGAGACGACGATGACGGACGATCGTAAGCTGCTGCTGTCACTGTCCTCTGACTCCTCTCCTCCAGTCCAAACGAGCCAGTACCAACTCGTTCGCTGTCATACGCTGTAGGTTAAGTCTCTCTCTCCTGCGGGATTGACTGACTAACCGTATCTCTGTGCTGGCAGTTACGTCTCTCTCTCTCCTGCGGGATTGACTGACGAACTGTATCTCTGCCCTACAATCACGGACTTTAGCCTAAGATTGAGGGGATTTCTTACATGAATGAATAAACATTGCATTCGTTTGGCCTTAATAAGTTCTACAGAGATATCTTACTCCTTTCGGTGCTCGGTTCACCGGGCCTACGGCTATAGGATCTACGAGTCTACCACAACATTGCACTATTATATGCTCTCTTGCTTAGGCAAAGCGCAGCCTTATTAGGGAAGTAAACATACTGTGTGAGGGAATGGATGAGCTTGCTGGGGACCATTTCCTTCTTAAAGAAGTTTGTTTCCCTGAATAGACTGCAATTCAGACCTCTACAGTTTTTTTCCTACCGGGAAACTGAAATTTTATTAAAGATCTAGGAATGATTCTGAACATCTCTCGGTGCGTTAAGTATCTCTTGAGGTGATAGAAAGAAGGTGCCGGACATCTGGAGAGGTATTCAGATGTCCTGGATCATAATCTGAAAGAAGTGGAAGCAATTCAGTCGTCCCTCCAGTCCTCGAAACGAGTTTTTGGAACCATGGTCCATATCAACTCTGATCTTCCACAGCTCTCTCATATCTTAGGAAGTATCTTCTCTCGGTCCCGGTTCGGGTTTACGAGAAAGAGCCTATTATAACAACAGGCGTAGAATGGAACGATCCTCTAGAGGTTCGTTACAGGATTGCAAAAGTCGGTTCGAATCGTCTCGATCGAAGGCAGCAACTACTGACTTCCGAGTGGAATCTTTCTTTAGAAGTATGTTGAGAGTTGTGGAGACTTTAGGGACGTCCTTTCATTCATCTCTTCGCTAGGTTGAGGACGAAGAGGCTTCTTCTTCTCTGCTCCCTTTTTCTCGATCCAGAGCGGTAACATTACGCCATCCTATGATATTGAACGGGGATGGTGATGTCTGTCTCTTTTTCCCCTTTTTCAATCACTTAGGAAATGTAATAAGATGATTTATATTATCACAGGGAGCGACAATGACGCTAATCGCCCCATGTTGGTCCTTCAAGGACCCTAGATTCACAGAGGTCACGTCCTTCCAAGGCCTTTTCCGGAGAGTCGGTCTCCTTTAACACGAAAGGTACCTATAACCTCTCCGCTCTGAGTCTGACTACGTTCAGACTATCGAGATGTTGACAGCATAAGATTGCAGTCTTCCCTTTCCGTTTGAAGAATGGGATAAGCTGGCAGTCACAACTATTAAAGAATACGCAAATATGTTGTTGACGGCCTTTGGGCTCAGAGATTTGCTTCTGTCAAACAACAAAGCCCTTCACGATCTTTGAGTTCTGTGAAATCTCGAAACTCGCTCACCATCTACTTTTTGTCTCACCTGTTTTCTCGGAGTCAGACACTCGTGCGAGATCAGGAGACATATAGTAGCCCTGAGTTTCTTGTTGACGAAGTCGGTTGCGTTTATACACCCCCGATGATCGTGTAACATGAGACCAGGTTGGACTGTCAGGCATTCGTCCTTCGGGACTGAATCGCCTTTTTGCTCCTCGCTCCTTTCTCCTGGCACCAGAAGCTCGAGTCAGGAGTGGCTCAGGAGTTGATTCGCTAACGACGTTGGGTTGCGTTGATACCCCCACCCCCCAAGGTTTGCTTAGCTTGAATCGCCCAGGCAGTCCAAACACTCATCCTTCAGCGAAGAATAGTGCCTTATGGTCTTCAGGGTACAGCCTTGCTGTCCTTGATTCGTCTGACTGGTCAATTGGTCGGTCACCTGACGTTAGTACAGACGGACTGACTGTGCATGTCCAGATCGAAGCTTTCATTATGGAACTTAGATATAGTCTGAAGTTCTTGATGTCAAAGCATTCGAACATCTCCTACTGTTAACTTCTTGCATGTGATCAGGAAGGCATTTTCTAACCACCCTAGATACGACAAAGAGGGTTAGTGAGATTTTAAAGCTATCGTCACAAGTTTTGGCTTTAGAGAACACAAGGCGGTGTGCTCTCTAAGCTTTTCGTTATGGCCTAAGAATGGAAACCCGTTTTGTCCCTTGGGCCAGGAGCTTGGAAGCAAGGATGGCACAAGTTAGTGGGCAGGAGCCAGAGAGAGTCCTGTGCCCTGTCAGGTCTCTCAAGTTTTATCTATATAAAACTCAAGAAAGTCGAAGTCGTACGGACAATCTGCAGTGTTCCGAAAAGACCAGACTTGCCCATATCGAAGAACACCCTGGCTTTATTGTTAAGGAGGTCTTTCAAAAAAGCTCCTTCTTTGTGTTTGCACAAAGATTTGAAATCTTTTGATTTGAATGCTCACGAGGTGAGGGCGCGGCCTCGGAAGCATTTCAACAGAGCATGGCACTCAGCAACATCCTGAGTACCATGTTTTAGCGAAGCAAACTCTGTGTTCAATTCACACTCCCTGCGAGATGTGAAGATGGCATATGAGATCTGCTGCTCGCTAGGGCCATACGTGTCTGCAGACACAATCTTGGGGGCAAGAAGTACCACTCATCCTATCCTGTAGAAAATGGTTAGGAAGAGCTCTTAATTTAGTAGTTGAGTCGCCGACAACGGTGACTTCTTAACTCTTAAGCCTTAGTTAACACACCTTAACTTTGGCTAGGTGGGTCAGGTGGTGATATATATTTTTATATATATATTTATTTTACTTCTTAGCCCTCATGGTATGGTCTAGTCACGTCGTGGTCTCGCCCCTGTTGACAGATCATCTGGAGTGCACCAGCTATATAGGTTTCTACCTCGCTGGCAACTCTAGTAGCACAAGCAGACTTACGCGGCAGTAACCACGAAGTCAGCCATGCTAACAGGTAAGAATCAAGATATCAATTATCTGCATATATATGTTTCCTAAAATCTTCTATTCTGTCTACTCCCACCACCAAAGGTGGGATTCAGCTATATATATATCTGACAGGTAAGTTTCATGAACAAAATGTTATTGTAATGATACAATTAAGTTTGTTCATACTTACCTGGCAGATATATATAATCAAGTACCCACCCACCTCCCCTCAGGAGACAGTGGAAATAAAAATTATGAATAGAAAATGGGAATGATTCCTGATACCCGCCTCCCAGCGGCGGGAATGGGTACTAACCACCTGACTCCCACTGCGTGTCGTAAGTGTTTAAATTTCTGTCGGATTCGGAAAAATACAGCTATATATATATATCTGCCAGGTAAGTATGAACAAACTTAATTGTATCATTACAATAACATATTTGTAGTCATTGCTC
>NC_087214.1:35940153-35989163 GCF_015104395.2 Macrobrachium nipponense | reverse complement strand
GAGCAATGACTACAAATTGCAATGTTTATGTTACGAATTAAAAATCCTGGTTTAAAATAGTATCACTGTTCTAGAACCTTGGTGTAAAAACAAAAGATAAAATTTCAAATATTTTCCACATGAATATTCTTCGCAATGACCCCACTATCAAAAGTCCGTCTGCACACTGAAGAGAAGTTGCTCAAAATCAAGCAAGCTTTATATCTTGTAATTCAGAGAATCAGTTGATATCTACAACAATTTTGCATAGAAGAGGCAAGCAATGCATGTATACGTGACAACCTTACAGTAGTATATGGGACTGAATTTCAAGATTAAAATAAGTAAAATCTGCTAATTTTCTTTAGATTATTGTATGAAGACCTGATCGCTTGTTTTCACTGCATTTCCCCTTCAAAGGAAAACACCAGTGTACGTGAAAGTGCTAAAAAGGATCAACTATTGTTATAAAAAAAAACTTCCGATTTAATGACATTGTCACAGTAGAGTACTTCTACAAGTTTCTCATTACGAAACAATGCTACTGACAACAAAAATTTTTCATCTTCATGATACAATGTTGTTGCCAATACAGTATGCAAAGTTGCTATATCAAAATAAGTACAGATGATCAAAATACAATACATACTTCAGATACCAAACCCCCCCATCCCTATCGATTTATTCTCCACTAAAATCTAAAGATGGGGAGAGGTACAATTCCACTGACAAGAGCAGTATTATGATCTTTGCTTTCAGTACATTCACTGATCCGACCATGGATCCAAAGACCTGGGTGAGTGGTCTCAATATCACTGTCGGTGTCAACATCAAAAATTTTTAAAAGCCACAAAAACCAATACAGTGCCATTTTCTCTCCAGACCAAACTATGCTTCAAGACGACCATGTTATCTAATAATAAAATCTTGTCTTTCAGTGATGTACAGACACCACCCTATTTATGAACAATTAACCTACAAACATTCAGATATTGTAAAACCAAATGGAATCACAAATTAAATTTGTGTTAGTGCGTAAACTGGCATCTTAAGGAGGAATTCCTTATGGGGCACAGGGTATTTGCAGTTTGCCTGCCCTCTGGAAAAGTTACAAATGGATAACCAAAGCCTAAACTCTACAAAGGTAGAGGATTTACAATAAAGATACCAACTGTTGGCGTAGTACCCCCAAGACATCACCATCATAACAAAACTCTTCACAAACATTAAAAGCACACCTCCGCTTCTGCTGACACTTAACAACTTTATCACCTACTATTCCCTGACAATTGTAAATCACAGCTTCGTGTCAAAAGAAAAAGTGGAATTACATGACTAATTGAGTAACCGCTTCAAAACCACCTTTATTTAACTTTTTCTTAGATCCAGACTAATCGTATTGCCAATACAAAATGTTTATCAAGACTTTGTAAACTAAACTGACGCGAAACTAAGGCGACAAAAGACAGATTCACCCCCAAGATTTAGGATTTTGAATTGTTACTGGAAGACCACTCTTGTGCTTACTTGAAGTACAGTATATGTAGGTACTGTACTTTCAAACATAAATACAGTACTGAGCACACTGCACTTTCAAATCATCCTCAGAATACACAACGTTTCATAAATGAACTTGAGTTTCTCACACTGCTTCAATTCATTTCTGTCAAAAGTCGAGAGCGAGCTCCACACTGTCGGATGGTATTGGGGAAGTTGATGGGACACAGGTACCTATTCAGAGTTGATTCCTGTGTCAGTTTGGTGCTTCAGCAATGAGCCACACTGCTCCCTAGTACCTGTACAGTACATCCTTCAAAAATGGAATATGAGAGTGTAGTAATTTCATTACATGTAAACTGTATAACCAATGAATAAAACAGCAAAGAATTTATACAGTAACTACAGACACCACCCTACATACAAGAATTCCACTTACGAACAATCAGAGCTACAAAAAAATGGAATTGCAAATTAAAATTTATGTTCGGAGTGCTCCCTTTTGCCACCCATTAGTTCATATTATTATGTTCTGCACACTTATTCTATCAAATACAGTACTGTATGTACAGTGAATTGAGTTTTAGGATGAGGATTAAACCCACAACTCTGAAATCAAAGAGGCGTCATTAACTGAAACTTGGCGCAACATGTGCCATAAATTGCTGAGTTTTGGCTAATGGCAGTTTCCGCTTATCAGCACCCTGCAGAGAACGGAACCCCTCCCCCGCCGATAACCAGGGACTGCCTGTATTTAATAGTGGTCTCTATTCCTGACTAAACACCAAGGGATCTTCCACAAATAAACTGTGTGAAAATTTTGAATGAAAATATACATAAACAATAACTTTTGCACTGACTACAACATGCAGTTCAAGGTGGACCGAAAGTGGTATGCTCCTATGAAGTAAGAACTGACAATACATGATGTCCAAAGAGGCTGTCACAGGAAACTGCTCAATTTCTAATCTCAAAAGTAAATCATAGTACAATGGCATCCAATTGAGCCTTTACCCATCTGACAGTAAATCCCATGATTGTTGTTAGGAGGTGATATGAAGTCACTCGTAGAGACAGCTTATTTAACAGTATTTCGTCCTCCTTAAATGGCAACTGGAAATTTGGACATTTTTGCGACTAACTTGGTCGTTATCTGAGAAAAAATAAATTGTTTGAATCTGGCCACCTACTTTAAACCAGCAATTTTGGGATGGATGTAAAATATTTAAAGCTAAAATGAAAAGAAATCCTGTACAAATCCAGCTGCAATTTGTTTTGAAGATTTGTGGAGATAAATAGATAATTTTAAAACTGCTTCTGTTGCATTCACTTGGGGGATTGCAATCGTTTTTAGGCTCAGTTATCAACAATCACTGTAAAGCTACAGGAAAACATACAAGATTTTTGATCAGGTAACCAGACTAGTCCTTTGGACACGAGACAAATTGATCCAACTTGATTTGATAAAAACAATATCTGATTCCTCTCAGTTCTGGACTAAAAAATAAATAAAAGTTTCTCTTACCCAAACCTACTGATCATATTGAGCCCCGATCAGTCCAAACAAGGGGTCTGTGTCACTGATGAAATTCTTGTGACAAATTCATTTCCTAGAAGTTATGGACAAATCTTTCGAGCGCAAGAAGAGCCTTTCTTAGGCTCAGATATCTGGAGTAACTAATCCTTTATAGTGTAATAATAAAATTTGACAAATCTTTGGACATTTTCTTTTATGACAAACCAGATTTTGACTTCTCCAGAATATCAAATTTCTTCGACTTGAAATAAGGAATTCAAGCTGGAGTACAGTCTAAAATTTAGGCCAAAGGCCAAGCACTGCGACCTATAGAGGTTATTCGGTCACAAAAAATAAAGGTGAAACCAAACTGTCAAGGAGGGAGGGTTGGGAGAGAAGAATGGAAGCCAAAGAGAAATATGAACGGAGGTACAGTAAAGTGAACGAGAGCGGTTACAGCTAAGGAGCTGAAGGGTCGCTGCAAAGACCCTTAAGTAATGCCTACAGTGCACCACGTGAGGAGCACTGCAAGGACACGAAATGTAAAAGGATCAGCCCACTCTTATCAATCGACACAATTTTGGCCAAAACGGGCAGGGTATATTACCCAGCTTACATATGTGAACTAAAGCTATCATCATTGAATTCCTTCAGTTTTCAAATCTTCCCCAGTAGTATGGTCCGCAAAACCGATCGGTAACAGTTTGCATTGCCGAGATAACTGTTCCAGCAGCTCTGACCAAACAATTGTTTAGGATCTTTAAACATGAGTTTGATTTTCTTACTTTACTGTTATAACATTTGAAATGGATATTTCAAAATATAATTTCTAGTTTGTGAGTTGTACACGATATTTAGAAGACTAAATATGAACAATGACTTAGAACTAGACAACGTTTTTTTTTGCAGACTACACTCAATCCATGATAAAATTCTTCGCCTTCGACTTAACCTAGATTTACTATCTTCAAAATATAAAATTCTTACAAAATCTCTCTCTAACAGCCTTAGTATAGTAGTCAGATTACTGTAGACATATGCGCCAAGTGAAAGTCAGGGCAGTACTGTATACATTATTATTGATATAAGAATCTTTTTCGACCAAAAGTAGAGTTAAACATGGAAACGAAGTGCATTCACCCAAACATGACAAGCCACCATCCCATTTGCCTAGAATATAATCCATTTGCGTATAAGTACAGCAAATAAAATGTCTAACTTATAGTGTTAGTAAGAGAATTCTTCAATGTACAAAATTTTGTCAAATAACTTGTCAAGTAAGAACATTAAAGCCATGAATTATTGATCTACAATAACATTCTACATAACTCTTTAACCCGTGACAAATAAGCCACTCAAAGTGGTCGTACATCAGGGAAAATTTCTCTTACAGCACAATATAAATTCCGACAAGATATGAAACAGCAGTATAAAAAAATCTAAGCTACTCTCCACTGGTTTTTCACTATCTTACTTTAAGTGTTTAAGTCTCACCGGTACTTTTCTAAAACCCATTGTGACTGAATTTATGAACTTTCTGACTTCAATATTCCCAGACATCAGCATAAGGAACACAATTGTCTTAAAGCATACCACAAAAATGAAATCTCCTCATTGGAAAAGTATTACCACAACGGAATCCTACCTTCCGCTTCTTGCAGGTAATACAAGAACACAAATGTTTTTCTCAAGACTGCCTGAAAGAAGAACGACCACTGAAGCAAGAACTGGTTGGGTCCTGCTGTGTCTCTTTGATAGGGTTACCGATCCACGGGTGGTCCCTGTGTCTGAGGCACTCAAGTTTGTGCGTCGACCCTCGGAGATGGACCTGCAACGATTCGGGGTGTGATTATAGAACAAACTATCTGGCAATCATCTTCGCTTCTACTTTCTACACGAGTCTCTTGTGTGACACACTGCAGATGAAAGCTTTTAAAGATTTGTTTTTTAAATACGTACATCTCCATTATAAAACTTTTACTCCCGCGCCAGCGATAGTTTGACAGATCGCAACAAAAAATGAGAATGCTTGGTTTCCTATGAATACAGTGGGGCCCCCCCTGTATTTGCGGGACTCACTGATTCGCGGATTTTTATCTGGACCATATCTAACCATTATTTGCGGTGAATTCGCTATTCGTGGATTTTCCAACGATAAATAATCACTAATTAGTGTATTTTGATGTTATTTTCATGCCTAAATACATTTTTATGATACAAAAACGGTGTGATAAATGATTTACTAATTTTCTAATATTAATATTAATGTAAAGAGCATCACTTTCAAGAAAGAAAATACTACATTGAATTAGTAAGATTTTAGTTTATAAATTATGTAATGAAGGAAATCCCAGTCTTCACACATCTTTCTTTCGAACTCCAGGTCTCTCTCTCTCTCTCTCTCTCTCTCTCTCTCTCTCTCTCTCTCTCTCTCTCTCTCTCTCTCTCTACTGAGATGAGAGATTTTTATGGTACACTGTATAATATGTTTTATTAATATGTTTTCATATGATAATAGTAATATTAATAATAATGATGATGATGATAATAATAATAATAATAATAATAATAATAATAATAATAATAATAATAATAATAATAATAATAATAACTGTGATTACAAAAAATCATAAGTGAAAGTATTTTACAAATACGTACTACGAAAATCTCTCTCTCTCTCTCTCTCTCTCTCTCTCTCTCACTCTCTCTCTCTCTCTCTCTCTCTCTCTCTCTCTCTCTCTCTCTCTCTCTTACAGAAATATATGTTTTTTGGATGATAAATAATTTACTGATTTTCAAATATCAGCATTAACCCTCTTACGCCGAAGCCCTAAAAACCAAAACGTCTCCCGTATGCCGAGGCGGGTTTGGAGGAGCGCAGAATCGGAAAAAATAATTTTGTCAAAAAATCACAGCAGCGCTTAGTTTTCAAGATTAAGAGTTCATTTTTGGCTCATTTTTTTGTCATTGCCTGAAGTTTAGAATGCAACCATCAGAAATGAAAACAAATATCATTATCATATATAAATAATGCAATATATGGTAGCAAAAAAAAAAAAATTCAATACATAATTGTATTCAAATCGCGCTGTGCAAAAAACGGTTAAAGCTAACAAGTTACTTTCTTTTCGTTGTATTGTACACTAAATTGCAATCATTTTGATATATAACACCTTGTAAAACGATCAAAGCAACACAGAAAAAATATTATCACAAAATGATGCATGAATTCATAACGCGAGGATGTAAAAAAATTTTTTTTTCAAAAATTCACCGTAAATCTAAATATTGTTCTAGAGACTTCCAATTTGTTTCAAATGAAGACAAATGATTGAATATTACAATAATGTAAGAGTTTTAGCTTAGAATTGCAGTTTTCGACCATTTGGAGAGTTAAAGTTGACCGAATGTTGAAATTTTTATATATATTTTTATATGCAAATATTGCAAAAATGAGAAAAGCTACAACCTTCAAATATTTATTTTTGTATTCTCCATGAATTTGCACACATTTTCATATATGAAACTCTATAAAACGCCAAATAAGAAAAGGAGCAAATATTAGGAGAATGCGATGTACGCATTTCGGAGATTTGCGGCCGCGAATCGGCGCGCGGAGGGAAAGTTTTTTTTTTTAAATTTACCATAAATCTAAATATTGTGCTAGACACTTAGAATTTGTTTCAAAATGAAGATAAATGACTGTATATTACTAGATTGTAAGAGTTTTAGCTTACAATTGCGTTTTTCGACTATTTCGGTAGAGTCAAAGTTGACCGAATTTGTTTTTTTTTTTCTATTTATTTGTAATAAATGAAATTGCGCACATTTTCATATATAAAACTTTATGTAACGGCTAATTTTAAGTGGTGCAAAACATTACGACAATCGCACGAAAAAATTTCTGATTTTTTTCGGAAGAATTACCGCGCGGACGTAGGAAAATGTTTTTTGTTTTTTTTTTTTCATAAATTCACCATAAATCGAAATATTGTGCTAGAGACTTCCAATTCATTGCAAAATGAAGGCAAATGATTGAATATTACTAGATATAGGAGTTTTTTTTTGTTTTAGCTTACAATTGCGTTTTTCAACCATTTCAGTAGAGTCAAAGTTGACCGAAGGTTGAAATTTTGGCACTTATCGTTATTCATATGAAAATATTTCAAAACTGATAAAAGCTATAACCATGGGTTGTTTTTAGTTGTATTGTGCATGAAATTGCGCACATTTCCATATATAAAACTTTATATAATGGCAAATTTAAAATGGTGCAAACATTTTGACAATAGCACGAAAAAATTTATCGGGAAGAGTTACCGCGCAGAAACGTAAGGAAAAAGTTTTTTTCATAAATTCACCCACCTAAATATGTATTGTTAAGATACAATAAAGTTTGTTCATACTTACCTGGCAGATATATATATAGCTGTATTCTCTGAAGTCCGACAGAATTTCTAAAACTTACGACACACGTAGTGGGAGTTAGGGTGGTAGTAACCCATTCCCGCCGCTGGGAGGCGGGTATCAGGAACCATTCCCATTTTCTATCAGATTTCTATCTCCACTGTCTCCTGAGGGGAGGTGGGTGGGTACTAAAAATATATATATCTGCCAGGTAAGTATGAACAAACTTTATTGTATCTTAACAATATCATTTTGTTTCATGAAACACTTACCGTCAGTATATATATAGCTGAATCCCACCTTTGGCGGTGGGAGAGACAGAAAAAGGATTTTAGGAAACATATAAATGTAGATGATTGACATCTTGGTTCCTTACCTGTTAGCATAGCTGACTTCGTGATTACTGTCACCCAAGCAATGCTTCTGCTTCACTAGAGTTACCAACAAGTAGTTGACCTGTGTAGTTGGTGCGCTCTTAGATGATCTGTCAACGGGGCCGGGCCCACAAAATGTGACTAGACCATGACCATACTTCTGAGGGCAACGAGGCAAAACCACCACCTAAGTTAGCCTAACAACAAACTCCCATATACCAAAGGCTAAAGGAAGGGAACGACCGTACTCGGCAGCTGACCCTACAACCATAAACATACAAATATTAAAAACTCACCTACCCTTTTCTATGGGAAAGGATGAGTGCTACCTCCTGCCCCCAAAATAGTGTCTGCGGCGACGTATGGTCCGAGAGAGTAACAGTTTTCATAGGTCGTTCTCACCTCCCGTAGGTAGTGCGAGGCGAACACTGAGTTACTCCTCCAAAAAGTAGCACTTAAAATGTCTTAAAGAGAGCCATGTTTTTCTGAAAGGCTATTGAGGTCGAAATAGCCCTTACTTCGTGCGCATTAAACTTTTAGTATCTTAAAGTCGCTGTCTTTGCAAGAAGAGTGCGCCTCTTTAATGGTGTTTCTTAAAAAGAATGCCAGTGCATTCTTGGACATGGGCATGTTTGGTCTCTTGACCGAACACAAGTTCTCCGCAGAACCTCGGCAATCCTTCGTTCTACGAATATACTCTCTAAGAGCCCACCCTAACAGGACACAGGACTCTTTCTGGCTCTTGACCAATGATCTCTGGCCATACCCTTGATCTCGAACGTTCTAGGCCACGGATTGGAAGGGTTTTCGTTTTTTGGCCCAGAAACGAACATACCCAAAGAGCAGACCGCATTATGCCCTTTGAAGCCGACGTGTTTGCTGATAGCCTGTATTTCGCTAACTCTCTTCGCCGTCGCCAGCAGCAGTTAGGAATACAGTTTTCTCGTCAAATCTCGTAGAGACGAAGAGGAAAGAGGTTCAAAGCGATTTGACATTAAATATTTGAGGACCACATCCAGGTTCCACGAAGGTAACTTCGGTAGCGGTACCTTGGTCGTCTCGAAAGATCTCAATAGATCATGGAGATCCTTTGTTTATTGAGCGGGTCAAGACCTCTATGGCGAAAAACTACAGATAGGACGCTTCTGTAGCCTTTAATAGTTGACACTGCCAACTTCAGATCTTGTTTAAAATAAAGCAAGAAGTCGGCGATCTGGCTCACAGAGGTAGTGGTAGAGGAAACTCCTTTTCTCTTACACCAACTTCTAAAGGCTGCCCACTTTGATTGGTAAACCGCGATTGATGATGGTCTCCTCGACGGTGGCGATAGCTTTAGCCACCCTGATTTCGAAAAACCTCTCGCTCTGGCCAACTTTTGGATAGTCTGAACGCAGTCAGACTCAGAGCGGAGAGGTTTTTGTGTACCTCGCGAAGTGGGGCTGTTTGAGTAGATCTCTCCTAACGAGGATCTCGGATCCACTAGGTAGAACATCACCTCTGTGAACCAGATCGCTGCGGGCCAAAAGGGGGCGATTAAAGTCAACCTCGTCCCCTCCGATGCTGCGAATTTTCTCATCATCTCCCCCAGGATCTTGAAGGGGGGAAAGAAAAGCGTAGAGATCCAGGCCCGTCCAATCCCATAGAAGGGGGGCGTCTACTGCTACTGCTCCCGGATCGAGAACCGGGGAGCAATACAGAGGAAGTCTCGCCGTCCTTGACGTTGCAAAGATGTCCACTAAGGGGCATCCCCAAAGACCCCACAGCTTCTGGCATACGTCTTGATTGAGAGTCCACTCTGTCGGCAATAACTGTCCTTGTCGACTGAGGAGATCTGCCCGGACGTTCTCGACTCCGGCAATGAACCTTGTCAATATTGTGACTTCTCTCCTTCCTTTGCCAAAAGTAGGATCTCTTTCGCTAGAGTGAACAGGGAGCGAGAGTGTGTTCCTCCTTGTTTCTTCAAGTATGCCAGGGCTGTGGTTGTTGTCCGAGTTGACTTGAACTACACGACGGGAGACTTTGTTCTGGAAGAACTGGAGCGCTAATTGAACCGCTCCAGCTCTTTGAAGTTGATATGCCAGGTTACCTGTTCCCCTCTCCAGGTACTGACACTTCCTACCCCCCCTAGTAGTTGCTCCCCACCCCGTGGGATGACGCGTCGGAGAACAACACTAGGTCGGGGTTCTGAAGCTTGAGGGATATGCCCCTCGACAGCTTCCCACGGATTCGAGCCACCATCTTAGATGGTTCTTCACCTCTTCCGAGATGCTTTAACTTCATGTCGAAGTTGTCCTTTTCTGTCCAGCTGTCCGACAGAAAGAACTGAAGAGGTCGGAGGTGTAGCCTCCCCAGGGAAACAAACTTCTCCAGCGAGGAAATGGTCCCCAGCAGACTCATCCATTCCCTCACCGAGCATGAATCCTTCCCTAGAAAGGCCGACACTTTTTCTATGCCTTGTTGCTGACGTTCCTGGGACGGAAAAGCCCGAAAAGCCACTGAATCCATCTGAATCCCCAGATACACGATGGACTGTGTTGGGGTCAGATGTGACTTTTCGAAGTTCACCAGAAGTCCCAGGGACGCAGCTAAAGACAGAGTCGTTTGCAAGTCCTTCAGGCACCGGGTCTGCGAGGAGGCTCGTATGAGCCAGTCATCCGATAGAGCGAGATTTCTGATGTTGGAAAGATGGAGCCACCTCGCCACGTTCTTCATTAAGATGGTGAAGATAAAAGGGGCCGTACTCAGTCCGAAACAAAGAGCCTGAATTGAAAGGACCTTCCCTTTCAGTACGAACCGAAGGTACTTCATCGATTGGGGATGTATCGGGACGTGAAAAGTAGGCGTCCTGGAGGTCGAGTGATACCATCCAATCTCTGGGTCTTAAGGCCCCCAGAACTGACTGAGGTGTCTCCATCTTGAACCTCTGCTTCTCTATAAAGAGGTTTAGACGACTTACATCCAGACGGGCCGCCACCCTCCCGATTGTTTCGGTACAAGAAACAATCTGTTGTAAAATCCTGGCGTTGCCAGGTCTAAAACCTGTTCCACTGCTCGTTTCTCGAGCATCTGCTCGAGCAGGTCGAAAAGTATCTTTCGCTTTGTTTGAGGATACGATGGGGACAAGTCCCTGGGAGTGGAAGTCAACTGGGGGCGGCTTTATGAAAGGGATCTTGTAACCCTTCTCTATGACGTCGAGAGACCAGGTGTCTGCCTCTCTTACTCTCCAGGCTTCTGCAAACAACTGCAGCCTGGCTCCTACCGGTGACTGAAGGCACGATCTCTCACTTCTTGCCCCTAGACTTGGAAGGGGCTCTACCTCTAGGAAGGCTTCTTCCTCGAGGAGACGATCTAGCGGAACGTCCCTCCACGAAAGGGCCTTCTGCTTTCTAAACGGTTGGGCTCCGACGGACGTTGTTGAAGGGCCAGCCGGACGTCTCGAAGACTGAGCCAACAGGTCTTGTGTGGCTTTCTCTTGCAGACTAACTGCCAGATCCTTCACCATAGCTTGGGGGAAGAGATGACTCGAGAAGGGAGAGCATACAAAAGTTCTGTCCTCTGTGCGGGAGAGACAGACTTAGCCGCAAAGTTGCAATAAAGCGACCTTTTCTTAAGAACCCCTGCTGAAAATGAGAGGCTAACTCCTCTGAGCCATCCCTGACGGCCTTGTCCATGCATGACAATACACTGGACAGCTCCCCCAAGCTGATCGAGTCTGGCTTACGAGATTGGTTGTCTAAAGCTCCAAGACACCATCTAAGAAGTTTGAAGACCTCTAAGGACCTAAAACAGTCCCTTCAAAAGATGGTCCAGTTCGGAAGTCGTCCATGATACTTTAGCTGAGGCTAAACCAAAGGGCCCTCACTTGAGGCATCAACCCACGCTGGCGAAATCACCTTGAGCAGACGTAGGAACCTTCAATCCTAATTCCTCGCCTGTCTCATACCACATCCCTGCCTTACCGCTAAGTCTAGACGGAGGCAGGGCGAAAGTAGTCCTTCCCTTTGCTTTCCTAGACTCCATCCAGGCGTTAACCGCTTCCGGAAAGCTCTTCTAGTAGATAACGACGTCTTCATCTTCACGAAACCTGGAGACTTGCTTGTCTTCGACGACGAAAAACTGAGAAGGAGGAGAAGGAGAGCAGCAGGCTGGAAAGTATCGCCCAAACGAATCACGAAGTAGTCGTGCCAAAACTTGATAATCTGACGAAGCAGACGTAGAAGGTTGTTCTTCATCAACATCCTCAGAAGAACCGCTAAGTTCTCCTTCTTCCTACCCGAGTGCAAATACGAAGGAAGAGGCAGAAGTCCTTTAGCTCCAAGTCTCCTATCCGAACGATGAAGAGAAGACGAGGATAACGGATCCTTAACAGTCACAGGATCAGGAATCACCTTTAGAGCGAACGTGCCAAAGCCTCGGGAACAACAATCCGAGTGACAGCGAACTTCCACATTCGCGTCCACAGAGCTCTTACTAGAACGTCTAGCAGCGTCCATCTGAGCGTCCAACGTAGCGTTCTCTCGAGCGTCCAAAATCAGCGTCCGACCGAGCGTCCAGCGAAGCGTCCAACGGAGCGTCCATCAAAGAGACTCCTTACGAACGTCCCGCGAAGAAACTTGATCAACTGCCCGCCGACTAGCGTATCGTTGAGCGTCAACACTGTCATGTCGAAGAGGGGCCGAACGCATAGAAGTCCGTCCGACAGCTACAAAATCGTCGTCAGCAGAAGCGTCGAAGTCGGAACGCCGAGCGTCCTCTCTACGGGAAGAGAGAGGAGCATGCAGAGATCTCTCTCTAACCTGGCGTCTAACGTCACCTCTAGACGAACCCTGGGGAACAAAACGAAGTCTAGAGGGCGAAAACTCAGAAGACGGGGACGAAAGAGGAGCCGTTGGAGAAGACTGCCTAGTTCTCTTGATAGGAAGTCTATCGTCTTTCCTGCGACGAGGAACCGTCTCCTTCTGCTTTTAGTAAAGGGCGTACCAGTTGCCGTTGCATAGCAATGATGATCTCCGTCTGAGATGTCTCCTTACGCGGAGACGAGCTGTGCTTGTGAGAAGGAGAGGGGCGAGGGGACGCCTTCTTTCCTTCTCCCAGGAACAGCCTTGGCTCTAGAGGCGAGGGGCGCTTGCGGGCGTCATCGTCGGATGACGTCCTAGACTTCTTCTGGGGCGGAAAAGCTACGCTTTCCGGAGAAGAATGCCACTCAGACAAAGCATGACGTGAAGCGTCAAGCTCTTGAAGAGTCCTCTTCAAAGGTCGCGAATCCGAACGAGATTCCACCCCTTTTGCGCGGGGAGGACGCGTCGGAAGACGAGAAACAATCCTTCAGGATACGTGCTCGAGCACGCTCCTTAGCAGCCTGGGAAGCGTCCACAGGAACTGCTGAAGGGACGTCAGATCGGTGGGGTTCCCCGTAACCCTCCTCGGCCTTCGACATCCCCTCTCCCTGAGTCCTGGGAGTCCTTACCTTACAGACCTTACATCTTGTTCGGGTTGCCCCAGGTCCCTCAGTGTGAGGCACCTCTAATGTCTACCAGAGAGTTGCTAGTACATCTTCCGGTATATTTTGCATCTTCCAATCTTGGATGGTCTGGGATGCAGTTTTAGATATTTGTCGAGCTTATTCTTAAACACATCTACGCTCACTCCTGATATATTCCTCAGATGAGCTGGCAACGCATTGAATAGACGCTGCATTATCGATGCTGGTGCGTGAGTGGATTAATGTCCTGTGTGCTTTCCTTATTTTTATTTTCCTGGTATAGTTTTGGGCACTATTAATCTACCTCTGCTTGCTCTTTCTGATATTTTTAGTTCCATGATATTTTCTGCTATTCCTTCTATCTGTTTCCATGCCTGAATTATCATGTAGCGTTCTCTCTCCTTTAGCTAGCTATAATTTTAAGAATTGTAGTCTTTCCCAGTAGTCTAGGTCCTTAACTTCTTCTATTCTAGCTGTAAAGGACCTTTGTACACTCTCTATTTGTGTATCCTTTTGATAGTGTGGGTACCATATCATATTGCAATATTCAAGTGGACTACGAACATATGTTTTATAAAGCATAATCAGGTGTGTTCAGCTTTTCTTGTTGAGTGCCGTAACAACATTCCCATTTTTGCTTTACATTTTGCCAACAGAGTTGCTATTTGATCATTGCATAACATGTTCCTATTCATCATCACACCAGGTCTTTAACTGCTTCCTTATTTGTGATGGTCTCATTATTAAGTCCCTTATATGCATATAGCTTTCTTTCTCTGTCTCCATAATTTATTGATTCAAATTTATCAGAGTTAAATACCATCCTATTTACCTCTGCCCAATCATATACTTTGTTAAGGTCTCTTTGTAGAGCGTTCCTATCTTCATCACAAGTAATTTCTCTACTTATTCTTGTGTCATCTGCGAAACTACTCACTAACCGAATCCTTAACATTATTGTCTATGTCTTCAATCATAATAACAAACAGTATTGCAGCTAACACCGTACCTTGCGGCACACCGGATATTACCTTGGCTTCATCCGATTTCTCGTCGTTTGCAATAACTATCTGTTTTCTGTTGTGTAAAAATTCTTTTAACCATCTTCCTACTTTATCCACGATATTGTGTTTTCTAATTTTCTTCGCTAATATATTATGGTCTACTTTATCAAAAGCTTTTGCAAAGTCTAAATAAACCACATCTGTTTCATTTCGCTTTTTCATATTTTTTGAATATGTTCTCACGGTGGACTAACAGTTGGGTTTGTGTACTTTTTTTCCGGGTACGAACCATGTTGTCCTTTATTAAACAAATTATTTTTTTTTATTAAATGTTTCATAATATTTTTCTTCATTACCCTTTCATACACTTTCATAATATGTGATGTTAGAGACTCCACAGGCCTCTAATTTACTTGCCCCTCTAGTCTTGATCCACTTTTGAAAGTAGGGGTAATATATGCTTTAATTTTGCTGCTCATCATATATCTTGCCTGTATCTACACTTTGTCTTAATAATATTGCAAGTGGCTTTGCGATAGAATGAACTACTTTCTTTAACAAAATAGCAGGAATTCCATCAGGCCCTGCAGCAGCTCCATTTTTAATTTCATAATAGCCTGCACAATATCAGCTTCATTAATATCTATGTCGGCTAAATATTCACTATTTTCATCCTTACTTCTATATCATTATCTTCATTATCTATTCTAGGGGTGAATTCTCTCTTATATCGTTTCTGCCAGTATGTTGCAAATTTCCTTTTTTTTCAATTCGTTAATCCTCCCTTCAATTCTCAGAGGGCCTATTTCTATTCTTCTTTTATTCATCTTCTTCGCATATGAGTATAATAGTTTGGGGTTTTGTTTGCCTTGATATTTAATAGGGTTTTTTTCTTCCTAGAGGCGCTATAGGGCCGATCTGACGCCCCCTCCACTTCACTAGGGGCACTATCACTGCACTTATTTTGCCTGTTTTCAAGGGCCAAGCACTTTAGATTCAAGCGTCTTCAATGAATCCAGGATAAGCGAAAGGGCATTACCCTCCGCAGACACCACTTGAGGGCCGAAGGCAACATACTACGGGGTTAGAGACACAAAATCTAAAGGAGGGTTAGAAGGGGATACATTAAGACCCTAGGTCTGCTACCCGACTTACTCCTGGAGGAAGACCTCCTAATCCTATCACGTTCTAACTTATTTACGTAGGATTCATACGTCCTTCCATTGTAAATCATCCAAGCTTTCACACTCATTACAGCGCAAATCATATTTACACTCTTGCCCCCTACACCCTTTACACAATGTGTGAGGATCAACCAAGGCTTTAGGAAGCCTAACCTTGCATTCCACTTTCGAACACACCCTGGCGCTAGCCGAACTACATCCAGACATATCTAAGGAAAAAATCTAAGCCAAATTCAAAACAGTCAAGTCACGTATGCCAAGCTATCGATCCAATCAAAAAACCAAAAACGTCAAGAGGATACTCAAGCAATGAAAAAAGTTTTCCAAAATCCTGAGGCGGAGGTGGTGTAAACAGATGTTTACGACACCGGCGACAGAAGAAATCTGATAGAAAATGGGAATGGTTCCTGATACCCCTCCCAGCGGCGGGAATGGGTACTAACCACCCTAACTCCCACTACGTGTGTCGTAAGTTTTAGAATTCTGTCGGACTTCAGAGAATACAGCTATATATATATCTGACAGGTAAGTTTCATGAACAAACGAAATATTGTGCTAGAGACGTCCAATTTGTTGCAAAATGAAGGCAAGTGATTGAATATTACTAGAATATAAGAGTTTTAGCTTACAATTGTGTTTTTCGACCATTTCGGTAGAGTCAAAGTTGACCGAAGGTTGAAACTTTGGCACTTGTAAACAAAACAACACCTTGATCCGTGAACTCCCAGTATCCCCCAAGGCACGTGATTCAAAAGTTTTTAGCTTGTAGGCCTGTAAGTATTTTTCCGCGAATTAAAAAAAAATTTTCAGTCGACGTATCATACGTCCAATCGGCATACGGGGAGACATTTTGACTCGACGTTTAATACGTCCAATCGGCGTAAGAGGGTTAATGTAAACAGCAATAATATCAATTCATTAAAGAAAATACTAAAGTGAATGAGCAAGATTATAGTTTATAAATAAAAAAAATATGTAAGAATGAGAGAAAATGCATTTTACCCACCATCTTTCTCTTTGAACTCCAGTAGCAAGCCGAGTTGGCTGGGGTCCAACAACTGTTGCCCTCTCAATGATCATGTAAATTCTCTCTCTCTCTCTCTCTCTCTCTCTCTCTCTTTTACTGAGATGAGATTTCTATGGTACATGTGTATGTTTATTAATATTTTTGCATAATGATAATAATAGTAATATAATTAATTTCAAAATTCATATGTTATAGTATTTTATAGAAGTACAATAATCTATCCATTTCAGTCTTTTTAAATAAGGATAACCCTAACCCCCCTCCAACCCCCTCTCTCTCTCTCTCTCTTCTCTCTCTCTCTCTCTCTCTCTCTCTCTCTCTCATTATTATTCTCTCTGTCTCAGAAATAATTCATAATTTCACTCTTGATGGTCAGATATATGGTGTTGCCATTCACTGGTCGGTCTCTCTCTCTCTCTCTCTCTCTCTCTCTCTCTCTCTCTCTCTCTCTCTCTCTCTCTGTTATTGCTATAGGTATATATTTTTAATGGTAAAATGCTTAAGATGACTTTGAAATGATAATAATATAACCTCAAAGATTAATGCAGTAATAGGTTAGTAATTTTAGGTATATTTGAAGTAGGATGTTATTAAAGGTATACATTGGTATCTGAACTTTCAAAGATAGGCAGTTATAAGCATTTTTAATGGTGGATTCTAACTATTCGCGGGTTTTAACTATTCTACGTGGGGGGTGTCTCGGTACACATCCCCAGCAAATACGGGGGGAACACTGTAATCTTGAGAACGCTTGGTTTTGGTTTTCTACGAAAAAATGCATCCTGCATATCTAATGAAACCATCCAGTCCATTCTCCAAATGGATGCTAGAACTGAGCTCACTGACTCCATGGAGAACTTCATCAGCCTTACAAAGCCATTTATCTGGAAACACCCGAACAGGTCTCTATCCCCCTGTGGTGTTGGGGACTAGAAGAAGGCGATTGTAGAAGCCAAGGTCTGGCTCTACAACTACTTCATTACCTCTTTCTCTACAAGTTTCAAGATTTCCAACTGAAGAATTTTGTGCTTCTCTGATTGCGGAGATATGAAGAGAGTGTCACTGGAGAATCAGACAGTGGAGGAGGGCTTACCAATAATCGAGTAACCGTCCCTTAGCGCCTCCACAACTCATGGATCCGTGCCAAGATCTTTCCATACTTCCCAAAAATGGGAAAGCCTTCCTCCTACTGGCAACAGAGGGCCAGAAACTTAATTTCGATGACTTAACAAGTCCCTTACATGACTTACTGGATTCCTCTGAGGACCTTACCAAATGTCTCCATAAATCCATAAAGTTCTCGCTGAAGTGGAGGAGGAGGAGGAGGAGGAGGAGGAGGAGGAGGAGGAGGAGGAGGAGGAGGAGGAGGAGGAGGAGGAGGAGGAGGAGAGGAGGAGGAGGAGGATTACGTTTCTGTCTTCTCTACTTCCTGTGCGATGGATGATAAAGCTTTAGAACTTAAAGATTTGATCCAACATAGGTTGAAAAAGGACAGCAGCCTTCTGCAAATCTGTCACAGACTTGGCAAGATAAGAACAAAACTATAGGCAGTTCCTGGTTATTGACGGGGGTTCCGTTCCCGGGGGTGTGCCAATAAACGAAAACCACCGTTAACCGAAACTCGGCGATTTATGAGTGCCGTTAACAGCGCCATAAGCACCCTTATGGTGTGCCAATAACCAGAACTCGGCCCTTTATGGTGCCATAAATCGCCGATTTTATGGCAATAACTGAGTCTGCCGATAGCCAGGGACTGCCTGTATTTGCATTTCTTAAGAACCAAATGGGTGTAAGCGTGAGCAACTCTTGTCCTTGCATTCTTTATTGCTCCATCTAAACAGCCAACAAAATCCCAAACTTCCTTGTCTACAGCAGTCCCTGAAGAACCAAGGAAGTAACTTGAAGGACACAACCGTCAAACACTCCCACAGACATACTATCCCATAACGAGAAGATCGCCAAGGTTCTAAACGTAGCTTTGAAAAGTGAATTCAATTCTGCCTGAGAAAACACTACTTTCCCTTTATTGACCATTCTCTTTTGACAGATCCAAGAGCAAGAAGAAAGGCTGAATCCTTCCCTAGAAGCTTCCCTCAAAACTAGCAAGAAGGCCAGTAGAGTAAGAATTAGCTCTCCTTTTACCCAGCAGAAAAGAAGAAGCTTCTTAGATGAGGATGTCTGATCCAAGATATGTCCAAGAGCCTTGAATCTCTTTACAACAGCCATAGTGAATCGAGGTACAAAAGAAGGAAAAAATGACTGGCCCAGGTTTTCCTCCCTACATGAAAACATGTCAGGCTTATTCACTTCTGGAAATAGTTTGGGAAAGGGAAAAGAGTAGCTCCTAACAAGTTACTAGAAGGGAAGGAGACAAAATCACACACTCCCTTGGCACTAGCCTTAGGATAATTAACTCTTTCCTTCCATTCTTGGGCCTTGCCTCTTCAAAACATGGTCAACCTCTCTTCATTTACAATGTGTCACCAATTTTACCATAAATTCATTTGACCTATGTCCACATACTTGAAGACAATCATCCACATTACACTTTTCCTGGACATTTCACATGTGTCGTGAGGATTGGTGGACTAATACGGCAACCTCTTACCTTACAGGTCTTTATTCTATCAGTACCATCCATACCTAGGAGAAAATTCAAGTGAATTCACAAACCAAGTTGTCAACAGAAAACCCAGCACAGATAACTCTCACAATCTTCTACCGATACCGGTGACAGAAGAAGACTGACAGGCTACTGGTATTTGTACCTATCATTCACCTGGTGGGGGTGGGGGATGTAGATAGATAGAACCAGATAATCATAAAAAAATCGAGTGTTTTCATTTTTTTGTTTCGATCTGTTGAACCACCGCTGGCGTGGAGGTCAAAGCTAAAGCTATGTAATGGAGAGGTAAGGTTCATTTTAAAAATTCACAATTATGTATAATATAATTACTATATACGTAATTGTGGATTTTTGGTACAAAAACCAAAGGTTTGTTGGCGCAGTTTCTGATGGAACGGAATCTAAAATTTAGGCCCAAGGCCAAGCTTAGGGACCCGAGAGGTTATTCAGTGCTGAAAGGGAATATGAGAGTAAAAAGGTTTTAAGGTGCAAGAGGAGGAAAAACCTTGCAGTTATTCTAAGAAACAATTGTTGTGAGAGGGTCAGGAAAGGAGGATGGAAGTAAGAGAATATGAAACGGAGGTAGCACAGTAAAAGGAATGAAAGTTTGGTGCAGCTGGGGGCCAAATCTATGCAACACCCGAACATTGTCATGTCTGGTGCTAGGAAAATTCGGGTCCCAGAAGATTCGGTCCCAGAAAAATTCGGTCCGTGAAATCTCATTCTCAGAAAATTCGGTGCCCAGAAAATTTCTAAAATCTAAATAACCAAGCCCAATATAACCTTTCTGAAAAAAGACATAAACATACGATAAACCAGGTGAGCCTATAATAATTTCAACAATCAACAGTCATGATCATGTCGTCTCGCCATTTCAACATTGAGGAAAAAGTTGCAGGAAGGAGGTGAAACAAGTACTCGGGTGCTCATTTCCGAAGCTACAAGTAATATTAGTGAGAATGCAAAATATGAATTACCACGGTTGCAAACGGTTTCTAGAAGCATTACAAACTTAAATAATCGATTATGTATTTATGATAAGAAGGAACTTGTTACTTTATATTTTTTTTGCTTTTTAAACTTTTTCTGATATGGGACCGAATTTTCTGGGACCCAATTTTCTTTTTTTATTTTGTGCACAATATGCTATATTTTATATTATACTGTATAGGTTTTTTTTGTTGAAGAAACATGTTATTGTTATAATACAATTAAGTTTGTTCATACTTACCTGGCAGATATATATATAGCTGGTATTTTCTGAAGTCCGACAGAATTTAAAAATTCGCGGCACACGCAGTGGGCGGGCAGGTGGTAGTACCCATTCCCGCCGTGGAGGCAGATATCAGGAACTATTCCCATTTTCTATTCATATTTTATCAGTGCCACTGTCTCCTGAGGGGAGGTGGGTGGGCACTTTAATTATATATATCTGCCAGGTAAGTATGAACAAACTTAATTGTATTATAACAATAACATTTTGTTCATGAAACTTACCTGACAGATATATATAATAGCTGAATCCCACCTTCGGATGTGGGAAGAGACAGAATAGGATTTTTTGGGAAACTAAATTAAGTAGATGATATACATCTTGGTTCCTCACCTGTTAGCATAGCCGACTTCGTGATTACTGTCACCAAAGTCTGCTTCTGCGTTACTAGAGTTGGCCAGCGAGGTAGAGACCTGTATGCTGGTGCGCTCTAGATGATCTGTCAACGGGGCGTGACCACAATGTGACTAGACCATATGACCATACTTCTGAGGGCACCGAAGCTAAAACCACCACCTGACCTAACCTATCAAAGTTAGTTCCATAACTTCTAGGCTAAAGAAAAGGAAACGCGCCTCAAGCGACCAACCCTTCAAAGTTAAAAGCACACCTATACCTTTTCATTATAGGATAGGATTCGTGTTGCTTCCTGCCCCCAATAATATATCTACGGAAATGTATGGTCCTAGCGACTTACAGATCTCAAATGTCGTCTTCACATCCCGTCGGGAGTGTGAAGCGAACACAGAGTTGCTTCGCTAAAGCGTGGCACTCAGGATGTTACTGAGTGTCCATGCTCTGTTGAAATGCTTCCGAGGCCGCGCCCTCACCTCTTGAGCATTCATATTAAGAAAAAATCTCAAATCTTTATGCAAACTAATGAATGAGACCTCTTAAAAGAACTCCTTGGCTATAATGCCAGGGTGTTCTTGGACATGAACCAGTCTGGTCTTTTACGGAACACCGCAGATTGCGGGGAGTCCAGTGTTGAAGCGAACACAGAGTTTGCTTCGCTAAAGCGTGGCAACTCAGGATGTTACTGAGCTGTTCATGGTTCTGTTGAAATGCTTCCGGAGGGGCCGCGCCCAACCCCTCTCTCACCTCTTTGAGCATTCAATATTGAAGAAAAAAATCTCCAAATCTTATTTGTGCCAAATAATGAATGAGACCTCTTAAAAGAATCTCCTTCCTTGGCATATAATGCCATGGGTGTTCTTGGACATGAATCAGTCTGGTCTTTTTACGGAGCACCGCAGAGATTGTCCGTTGACCTTGACTTTCTATAGTTTTATCAAGATAAAACTTGAGAGACCCTACAGGGCACAGGACTCTAATGCCCTTGCCCAATAATTTGTGCCATACCCTTGGTCTCCAAGCCTTCGGGTCAAGGGTTAGACAGGTTTTCGTTCTTATCAAGAACGGTAGGCTTAGAGGACCGACCGCATTATGTCCTTTAAAGCCAAAACCTCTGATGATGGCTAAAACCTCACTAACCCTCTTTGCCGTGGCTAGAGTGGTTGAATATTAGCCTTTCTGGTCACGTGTATTAAGTTCGCAGAAAGGATAAGTTCGAAATGCTTTTGGCATCAGAAACTCAGACTACGTCTAAGTTCCATGCCGGAACCTTTGATCCAGAGAATTTCAAGATCTCCACAGGACCTCAAAGATCGTGAAGCTTTGTTGTTTGACAGAACCGAATCTCTGAGCCTAGAGGCCGTCAACAACATATTTGCATATTCTACAATAGTTAGGACTTCTAGCTTATCTCATACTTCAGACGGAAAGATAGAACCATAAGGAAATTCACAGAGGTCGAGTTGGAGGAATAGTCATTTCCCTTCACTTACTCCAGAAACGGCCTCCTCCGATTGAACTGAAAATAGGCAGCACTGCTTTGCCTTGGCCAAGAGACTGCCATTTCTTGAAGATCTTATCGCTATGTACCGTTGAAGACGAAGGTAGGTTTATTTGAATGCAACTACGTCTTCACAGACGAATCGAGAGAAGGATTCTCAAGATTCTGAACCTGTGCTTACAAATGACTGAAAACGCTAACCGCTATTTCATTGCTGTCCGGTGAAGAAGTCGTAGTTTGGCAATGAAAGAGGGCGGGGCGTTTTCTTCATTAATGAAAACACAGGGGAAAGCCGCCTGAAGAACTGCTTCTCATGGGCTGAACATTTGGAAGTATAGAAGCTGTCAGGTCGGAGAGTAGGCGATGTCCTTTATGACATATCTGTTAATTCGGGATGAACAATGAACAATTGTACACCTACGAATATGATATTTTTAAAGACAAACTCAGATGTCTGCAAAATCTTCGCATTATCAGTGCGATGCAGCGGGAGACTTGTACAGACTTTCTGTTACCGTGCGGTAAACAGTAAAATGAATAAGTCTAAGATATCTCTGTTGAAAATTCTCACAATATCGAAGGCGATGGAATCTATCGTCACAGCAGTAGATGGTCCTTCAATAATTGCGAGAATCCCCTTTAATCAGAGACCTAAGTCCAAGATTGTTGGGCAGAGATAGGTTGGGCGGTAGTCAATCAAAGCAGGGGAGATAGAGAGACATAAACACCGTGCATCTCGGAGGCCCAGCTGATACTGAGCGGCTATCAGGCACAGGCAGTTCAATACGCAGTAGCAGAGCCTGAGCTCCCGCTGACTCGTCATCCTTGAGTTGCCAGGTAATCCATATTCCACAAAGAATGCGTTCGGCTAGAACCACCGAGCATAAAAAGATATCCGCTCGAGCAACTTATATTTAGGCGAAACGAATTTCGGTAAATATAAAAGTTGAAATGGTGTTGTCGTGACAAAACCATAAGTATATAAAATTGAACAAACTCCTGAGGTTGCAGGCAACCCCGAGTTGCAGTTCAATTAGAATACTTCTCGTCTAAGTCGCAATCCGTAGAAAAACTAGATATGCGCCTACCCCTCGGACAATTCAACTGCTTAGTAGAATCATGTCGCGAGGTTGAATATAGTAGTATATTTATAGGATTTCTGAACCACGATCTCCATCTAAATTCTTTCCTTCAAGAAAACAAACTAAGGGATTGGAGGATTCGACCACCACTTCGATCTCTATCCAAAGAGAGTGAAGGAGAAGTCTTCCTCGAAGGAAAGCTTCAATGGTGAACAGAATACTAACTGCCTGAGTTGCCAGCTACTCCCCTTTACGAAGGAATAGGTATGATATTATCGAGCAAAAGGAAACTCTCAAGCAGGCCTATTTAAACGAAACAGAATTTGCTAAATACAGAAGCTGAGTTCGTGTTGTCGTAACAATACCTGAAGAGTTGTTCTTACTCCGAAAACTCTTGGAAGGTTGAAGGAGTGTCAAATAAATACATTAGAACAACAGTTCTTTCGGCTTCTATCCGCAGAGGTAAATACGATATGCCGTAAATGACGTGACCCATGCGTTAGCAAAATGACGCAAAGATAAACTACATAAGTATTGTAGTATTTGAACATCAAATTCTCTACTACATCTTTCCTCAACGAGGAAGAGAGAAAGAAAGGGAAACCGACTGTCCACGTTCTAATGAATGAGACTTTTTAAAAGAACTCCTTGACTCTTTGCCAAGAAAAGGGAGTAATATTCGAATAGAGATCATCAAGAGAAACCGAGGATCGAAAAGGACCGTTCAATGTTCTTATGATATTGGACATAAGACTTCCTGGATCTAGTCTACAAGTCTTGTTTCTTAATACCCGAGAGCCTCTGAAAATGAATGAGAGCTCTTCCAAAATTTGTTAATGAGTTTATCCGTCTTAAACGCTAAAATAAAACGTTAAAATCTATGTCAATGAGAACTACCCCCATTTATGAGGGGTCCCCCACTTAAATGACAATGGGGAAAACGTCCTGACTTGACAAAACTATTAGCACTTTGCTAATAGGGGAAAAAAGGGGAAACCCTTTAACATGACCGAAGTCACCCAGGAATCCGAGTATATAATCTTCCCGATTCTCAAAGAAATCGATGAAGAGGAAAGAGGGATCGAAGAAAAAATTCGGGTATGTCTCTCCGCTAACTCCGAATCCTTTTTTAAAAATTGCTGTAAAGAAATGTCCTCAACAGCAAATAAGACGCCTTCAACAAGTCTTTTCTCTCGCAAAGCGTCCTGCCGAGCTTCCACCGAAGCGTCCTGGCGAATGTCCACAAAAGCGTCCTGCTGAGCGTCCTCAAAAGCGTCCTGCTGAGCGTCCTCAAAAGCGTCCTGCCGAGCGTCCTGCTTAGCGTCCTCAAAAAACGTCCTGCTTAGCTACGAGCGTGTCTGAGCAGAGAACACCAAGTCTTCTGAACGACGTTTTCAGAGAGGAAACTCGTTGAGCGCCTTGATGCATGCAAGGCCCGCCAAGAGGCGTCCTGGCGAGCGACCTTGCCAACATCTCAATGTTATGACGAACCGCGTTTTGCGTATGACGTTGAATATTTTTTAAGGGATGTCCTCATGCGAGTCTCCATGGAGAGCCGCACGCTGCTCCTGAAGAGTGTGAACACTAAAGGAAGACGTATGGCTTTTGTCTTCCGCAAGGTGCTTGCCGAAGCGTCCTGGAGAATGTCTCTACTTACGTAGGACGTCGAGCACCTCCAAAAGCTTCTCACGTCTAAATTGCCCTTCTTATGCCGACCAGAGACATAAGTTGTTTGACTGTGCAAAGCAGCTTGCCGGCCGTCAAACTTATCAGCTTGCTTTTTCGAAGTAAAGCGAACGTTACATAACGTATACGGAGCGCCATGAGGAGAGGAGACGAATACTGAGTTGCTCCTCCAAAAGGTGGAATCAAGAATGTCCTTGATTACCAAATTCTTTTGGAATGCTAGCGAGGTTGAAACAGCTCTAACTTCATGAGCGTTCACTCGCAGGAGGCTCAAATCACTCTTCTGGCAAGATGAATGAGCCTCCTTAATAATGTATAAATGATGTATACATGAGCGTTCACTCGCAGGAGGCTCAAATCACTCTTCTGGCAAGATGAATGAGCCTCCTTAATAATGTATAAATGATGTATACATGAGCGTTCACTCGCAGGAGGCTCAAATCACTCTTCTGGCAAGATGAATGAGCCTCCTTAAATGTCCCTTAGGAAAAAAGCCAGTGCATTCTTCTAAAAGGGAAAATGTGGTCTCTTTACTCTTTCATCCTCTCGTGACGAGAGAGAGGACGTGAAGCGTCCTCTTCTCTAAAGCTTCTTTAGGGGGGCGCGAGTCCTTCCGAGAACTCCAACCCGTGTGGGGAGGACGCCTCGGAGGACGAGAAGCAATCCTTCAAGATTCGTGCACGTGCTCGATCTTCGGCAGCCTGGGAAGCGACAACAGGACCTGCCGAAAGGAAGCCAGATCACCATGAAAAACCCGTAACCCTCCTTCGGCTTTTGACATGCCCTCTCCCTGGTTTCCTGGGAGTCCGACAGAGGTCTAGGCCTAGAGGCGTTATGGGGCCGATCTGACGTTCCCTCCTAACGAGAGAGAGGACGTGAAGCGTCCTCTTCTCTAGCTTCTTAGAGGGCGCGAGTCCTTCCGAGAGCTCCAAACCCTGCGCGGGGAGGACGCCTCGGAGGACGAGAAGCAATCCTTCAAGATTCGTGCACGTGCACGATCTTTAGGCAGCCTGGAAGCGTCAACAGGTTCTGCCGAAGGGACGCCAGATCGGTGGGGAGACCCCGTAACCCTCCTTGGCGGCTTTTCGACATGGCCCTCTCCCTGAGTCCTGGGAGTCCGACAGAGGTCCAGGCCTAGAGGCATTATGGGGCCGATCTGACGCCCCCTCCACAACACAAGGGGCACTACACTTCACAACACTGATTGGAGAGCGAGCACTTTAGTCTAAGATTACTTGATGTAATCCTCTAGCAGACACTTCTTCTAGGCCCGTAAGCCATACCACAGGGTTAGGCAAAATAAAATCTACAGGAGGTTAGAAGGTTCATTATTTCTAACTTCTGTTTACTGTGGAGGAAAACTCCTGATTCTAACACGCTCTAAAATGCGTACATGAATCCTCCTTCTTCCGTAATCAGTCACACATTACACTAATTACATTGAACTTATGCAAAGAAAACATGTAAACGTCATATATACTAAGCGAGTGTCTACCGAAAGTTCCGGTAGCCTCACTTACCATGCAGACAACAAAGTCTGAAACTAGGCTAACTAGCTTCAGACATCAAATGCAATGAAAAAATTTACGATAGCGTATGCCTAGCCACAAATCCAAGTTAATAATCGAAAGCATAATTAGGATACTTAACGCGGCTAATGAAGTTTTCAAAATCCTAGGCGGAGGTCTGTAAACAGTTGTTTACCGACCGGCGACAGAAAAAATATGAATAGAAAATGGGAATAGTTTCCTGATATCTGCCTCCCACGGCGGGAATGGGTACTACCACCTGGCCGCCCACTGCGTGTGCCGCGAATTTTTAAATTCTGTCGGACTTCAGAAAATGACAATTTGTCGAAAATTGCATTTTTCCTAACTATACAAACCTGAGGTCCTTTAACAATAGGAAGTAGCTAGCGGCAGCTGGAACGGTCGTAAGCTTCGAACAAGGGGAGAACGGTAGTTAACTGCTTGTCCGACAGTCGCGCGCCGCGCGACTGGGAGGTAAACAAATCACTTTTGCTTTTGGCCCATGC
This sequence comes from Macrobrachium nipponense, assembly GCF_015104395.2. Lineage (NCBI taxonomy): Eukaryota > Metazoa > Arthropoda > Malacostraca > Decapoda > Palaemonidae > Macrobrachium > Macrobrachium nipponense. The sequence goes on along the minus strand of NC_087214.1, from coordinate 35,962,136 downwards.
AAAATACGCAGAGTGAGGGGTGGCATGAGGAGGGACTATATGTAAAGGACCTCAGGTTTGTATAGTTAGGAAAAATGCAATTTTCGACAAATTGTCATTTGTTGCCGATACGTAATACAAACCATCGGTCCCTTTAACAATAGGAAGACTCACTTCTTGGTGGGAGGAATCTGAGTCTTTTGATGAACAGACTGGTGTTCGTCCATCCCTGGAATGCCTCCCTGGTCGTAAGAGCGAGGGAGGGATCCAAGCCTCTGTCCGATTGATTGGGGTGTGCACCGCAGGATCAATGGTCAGACCTCTGGGCCGAGTACTAAGAGAGAGGCAAGCGTATCTCTTCGTACCAGCAAGCAAGAACTTGTTCCTGTTTGCAAGAGGCAACATAAAGTATGGGTTGTCTCAAGCTGGCATCCACTTCCTCCCCCTTGTTGGAGGAAGTGGTGGATATACGCTCCTATCCCTAGTGAAAGGGATAGGATGGTGCCTCTGTTGAGTAGCTCACCTGCATCTTGTCCTTATCCAGCAGGGTGACGACCGTGTCCCTCTAACCACAGGTAGAGGGGAAGAAAAAGATGGGAAGAGGAGCCAGTCACACTCTCATTACACCATCCATTCTTACGGTCACACCAGGACTCGATGCTGTTCAGCCTGCGAGGGTCTGGGTTCGCTACACAACGTGTTGAGCAGCCACCACGGGTCCCAAGGAAAAAGATCCAAGGACCTGTGGGCAATATCCCGAAGGTAGAAGGAAGGGCATGTGGTCTGGTTGACCAGACCCCTGCCTTCAGACCTGCGCCAAGGAGAAGTTCTTGTGGACAAGGCAGCATCTCCTTCGCATCGAAGGCGGTGAAGTCCATTAGGGAGGGGATTGTGAACGACTCGAACCAATCGTCAGGGACGAAGGGTTCTGAGTCTTCGCTACGAGTTCGGTACGAAATCGAGCGTCACGGATCCCCATCCCCTGGGTGCCTGACTTCGCAGGAGAAGTCATGCAGTTCCTCAGAGGAAAAGAAGGAAATAGTCGCATGACCTATCCCTCTTCTCTACTTCGGTGATGTCCAGTACCCATACTGGTCTGTCCGTTAGCAACGAAGTCTCTCGCATCCTCCTATCCCCATGCAGCGAAGTTCTCGAGTAGTGGATAGGACACCGACACTCCATGGTGGGTGTCAATGGTATGGTACTGTGACAAGCTATTAAAACGAAGTAATGTTGCTGTGTAACACCGAACTAAGTCAACAGCGTAATTCGTAACTGACTCGGGCGCTCTGACAGCTGCCGACTGACTGCGTTCGGTAGGAGGCAAGTTGTCAAAGCATCCGAGTAAGTCACGTGACCTTCGCCTTTAAAGGGTTATGCCGAGAGACCAAACAAATGATGTATTTGTTTGTCACCAATGCCGGACAGCGAGGTGATGATTCTCTTAAGGCATGTACCCCACAGGCGAAAGTCAATTGCCTTCTAGAGACCGAGGTCCCTGAAGGTAAAACATCTCATGTTTGTTGAATCTCAGCTAAGGGAGGAAAACAACACTATGTACCGTTGAAGACGAAGGTAGATATTGAATGCAACCTACGTCTTCACATATGAATCGAGAGAAGGATCTCAAGATTCATAACCTGTGCTTACAAATGACTGAAAACGCTAACCGCTATTTCATTGCTGTCCGGTGAGAAGTCGTAGTTGCAATGAAAGCTGGGCGTTCTTCGGTAATGAAAACACAGGTGAAAGCCGCCTGAAGAACTGCTTCTCATGGGCTGAACATTTGGAAGTAGAGCTGTCAGGTCGGAGAGTAGGCGATGTCTTCTGACACATCTTGTAATTCGGGTTGAACAATGAACAATGTACACCTACGAATACGAGTATTTTGAAGACAAACTCAGATGTCTGCAAAATCATTCGCATTATCGCAGTGCGATGCAGCGGGAGACTTGTACAGACTTCTGTTACCGTGCGGTAAACAGAAAGATGAAAGAGTCCAAGAGATATCTCTGTTGAAAATTCTCGCAATGTCGAAGGCGATGGGAATCTAGCGTCACCGCAGTAGATGGTCCTTCATTATTGCGAGAATCCCCGTTAATCAGAGACCTAAGTCCATGATTGTTAGGCAGAGATACGGTTCGGTAGTCAATCAAGCAGGGGAGAGAGAGACACATGACCGTGAATCTCGGAGGCCCAGCTGATACTGAGCTGCTATGAGGCAGTCTCAATACGCAGTGGTTTTTTTTTTTTTTTTGCGGCCCTGCTGATCGTCATCCTGAGTTGCCACGGTAATCCATTATTCCACGAAGGAATGCGTTCGGCTAGAACTACCGAGCATAAAAGATATGCTCGGGCAATTATATTTAGGCGAAACGAATTTCGGTAAATATAAAGTTGAAATGGTGTTGTCGTGACAAAACCATAAGTATATAAAATTGAAACTGAAAACTCCTGGGAGGTTGCAGGCAACCCCGAGTTGCAGTTCAATTAGAATACTTCTCGCTAAGTCGCAGTCCGTAGAATAACTAGGATATGCGACCCCTCGGACAATTAAAACTGCTTAGCAGAATCATGTCGCGAGGTTAATATACGTAGTATATTTGTAGGATTCTGAACAACGTCTCCATCCTAAATTCTTTCCTTCAAGAAAACAAAATAAGGATTGGAGATCGACCACCTTCGTTCTCTATTAAAGAGAGTGAAGGAGAAGTCTTCCTCGAAGGAAAGCTTCAATGGTGAACAGAATACTAAGACGATAGTTCAAGCCAAACTGGATATTCCCGTCTGATCTCCTCTATTCCAGGTTGGTCGCCTACTGTGAGATAGTTTCTTTCAGCAGCAGTCTTCTTCACAATGCTAGAAATTCCAGGAATTCGAGCATAGGCGAGGTTCCCGATTATCGTGTAACATATCGGGGATTCTCGTCTCGCTCACTTTGGACCGTGGTCTCGCGTAAGTGTTTGAAGATCGTAAAAAACTCGAACACTCTGAATGCGCTAGAAATTCCGTAGAATTCTAAGCAGTCTGCGAAACCCCCACCGAATTCGTCAAACGATATCGGCTGGTGGTCCTCTCGATTCCCGTAGAAATCGAGAATGGAGCAGGATTCCTCCTCAACGACCGGGGCTTACGTCAGGTAGGACCCGAAGGTCCCCCCCGGTAGCGCAGTCCCGAACGTGGGATCCTACAAAGAAATCTCTGTAGGATCCTTCCCCCCCCTTTCCCTCGTAGCCGTAAGGAGAGAGGGAATGGGGAAGGAATTGGATACTCGCTCGCCTTCCCAGTGGAACTAGCAGTTGGAGAAGAGTAGGAGCAGCCATCGCCTTGCGGCGATGGCCTACTCATAGTCTGGGAAAACGTATCGTCAGGAGAAAACGTTTTCCCGCGGAGGGTTACGAACTCTCACTGTAGGTAAGGTCTGCCGCCCCCACTGTGAACGTCGTCTGGGTGGGCTGATCGACACCTGACAGGAGAGAGCCGAACCGTCCTCCGACTCATTCCAGTCCTCGTCGAGGTCGAAACCTCTCAGGAGGACCGAAGGAGTATTTAAATACGGTGTCCGAAGACACGTAGAAAACGCCGCTGTCGCAGTAGAGGAGGTGGAAGTAGCTTGATCGACCGGCCAGAACTGAGAGAGCCTTCTTGTCCGGAGACGAGAGACACTGGTTCGAGACAGAATCGGCAAGCTCCGATCGCGGCAGACCCACCGTCGGTTTGGGTTCCCTCTCGGGCCCCAAAACGACTCGAGCAGAGACGTGGGCTCTGCTGGTGGGAGCGGCAATCCTTCCGCAGGGTCATTATGCTGACGAATCAGCTTAATGACTTCTGCAAATTCCTCTGTATCTCGGGAGTAACCGCGTCTTGCGGAGTAGGACCGTCCAGTCCCTCCAACAAGAATAGATCCCTAGATACTCCTCCTTCAGAAGGAGGAAGAGCGGCAGACCCCTGACGGTCGCCTCCAGCTAATTGCGCGTATGTCCTGGTCGGTCCTAGAACCGTGCCTGGTCCATACGGCGTCATAGCGGGGTCGCGAGCGGCGCACCTCTCGCGATCACTCATAGGTACCTCGCTCCTCCCGGCGTAGCCCGAGGAGGTTGAAGGTACAGGAGAGGCAGACCTGACGCTCCCCCCTAGCTCGCTGGCAGGACCAGCGTGCTTGGAGGGCTGCTGCCGATCGTCAACCCGCGGTGGCGATCGAGCAGCATGCCTAGCCTTGCCGCTCGCCTGAGGCGAGAGGCTTGGCTGAGAACGTCGACGCTGATCTCTAGCGTCAGGCGAGCTGTTGCTGGTTACCGTCTCCGCCCGGTCCCGATGGGAGCGGCGTCAGGTGACCTGCTAGGCTCGCTGTGAGACCGGCGAGCGTCCTCTCGGCGCGTCGAGCCGCTGGTACCAGCCGTGGCTGGTACCGACGGCCGCGGGGACCCCTTCCTCGCCTCAACCCTCCGTTTTATGAAAGAGGCCGACTGAACGCTCCCCCCTCGCTCGCTGGCAGGACCAGCGTGCGTGGAGGGCTGCTGCTGATCGTCAACCCGCGGTGACGGTCGAGCAGCAGGCCTATCCTTACCGCTCGCCTGGGGCGATTGGCTCGGCTGAGAACTCGAGAACCGATCTCTAGCGTCAGGCGAGCTGCCGCTGGTCACCGTCTCCGCCCGGTCCCATCGGGAGCGGCGGACGGGTGACCTGCTAGGCTCTGTGTCCGTCGAGACCCGCCACCAGCGTCCTCTCGCCGCGTCCAAGTCGTTGGTACCAGCCGTGGCTGGTACCGGCGGCCGCGGGGACTCCTTCCTCGCCTCAACCCGTGGCTGATCAGCGACCGTCACGTTAGCCCGAGCAGCCAGTTGATCGCTGCGAGAGCGTCCACTGGCCTGGCGAGAGTTGTGTGCACGACTCTCGCCAGTCTTCTGCTCCGCGCCGCTGTCTTGACGGCGAGCGAGCTCGGGCGTCAAAACTTTGGCTGGACGGTCTTCTTGGAAGAGCGTCCACTCGGTGCTTCTCGCGAACGAGAAGCGGCCGAGACGGAACCTGGTTTAGCGGCAGACCCGCTAGCAACCAGGTGAGGACGCACCAGCCGAGGCTGGTGCCCTCTGGCCCCGTCGACTTCTTCTTGCAGAAGAAGCGACGGGCCCCGTTCCCGGAAGGAACAGGAGGACCATCAGAAGAGCTCCCCAGCTCGCTGAGCGAGCTGGGCCCTTAGAAGATCCCGAAGGAGTCTTCTTAGGGGGGAAGGAGGCAACCTTCTTCTTCTTCGGCTGTTTGGCCTTAGAAGTCGAAGGGGAAGGAGAGGCAGCGGACGACGAAGAAGACGACGAAGACGACGACGACACCTTCTTCCTCTTCCTCTTCTTCTTCGCCAGGCTCCGCAGGACAGACGTCAGGTCTTCCATCCAGGAGGGAGCCGGGGCAGTTGCCGAAGCAACAGGGCCCGACTGCACCTGTCCGGAAAGACCTGAGACTGTGACAGCATCACCAACAGCAGGAACAACAGGAACAGGTCCAGGAACAGCAGGAAGATCTGAAAGTGAATGAGCAGCGGGCTACCTGATCTGAAAGGGAATATGAGCGGCTGGGCTAGGACAGCAACAGGTTACGGCAGGAACGGCAGGTACCACAGGAGAGACAGGCGTCCTGTCGGCAGCTACCGTCATCCTCGGCACTGGCGGTAGGTCCATGGGGGGTACTCTTTGGGCAGCAGCAGTCCGGGGTCGGCAATACAAAGAACCCAGGTGGCGGTGGCACCGTCCTGATTGGCACGGCAGGAATTGGTTCTGGATTGCAGCCGTGGGTGTTACCGACATGACATGTGGTGTACACCAGGTGCGGTGACATCTCATATGCTGGTGTCGAGATTGTGGTTGTTTGTAGTGGTTACCGTATCATGAGTGACCACTGCCGACCCCGCCAACCGCTGAATCAACCCCTGCAGTCCCAGCGACTCCCACACCTGTTCCAGGTCGTCCTCGCTGATGGCAAACCTGCGGAAGCAACAGTCGGGTTAGTTAGAGGGGCTTCCTCGCCGCCTGGGGGGAGAGAGCCCCACCCAGAGCGGACGGAAGACCCCGAGTACAACTGGACGTCCGTTACCAAAGGAGTCACTGGACTTTCCGATGACTTCTTGTGTCCTCGTACAGTACCCACTGCGCCTCTGACGAATGCATACACGTTACACAGGGCTCGTTGCGGGAGCACTCTCGCCCCCGAAAAACGAGTACAACCTCGTTAGGATCTACATTCTCATCCAAGGTCGTCTACCACGGATGTAGCACCTGCGGTAACATAGATAGATTAGTAAGAGGGGTTCCCTCACGCACGGGGGGAAGACATGCCCCACCCCGAACGCAAGGAAGACCCCAAATACAAAATACAATGAAGAAGCTGAGCGGGGGGCAGGAAGGAAGACGAAGAATCGGCTACCAAGGGAGTCGCGGGAGAGCTTTCCGACGACTTCCTGGCAGACCTTCGCTTCCCCCACCCCCGCACAGCAGTGAAAAGTAATATGAAAATGAAACAGAATCTGCCCTTGCGATTCACTTCATAGAACTTAAAGGAGTAAAAGATCAATTCCAGACGGTAACAAAGAACGGAAACTTGATCTAATAATATGATGCTATCATAAAATATATATGAAAATGAAACAGAATACTGCACTTGCGATTTCATTTCACATAAAAATCGTAAGGATCAATTCCCGGGTAAGAACGAAAATTGATCCAGATTAAATTTCATGCAATCAATAAATGAAAATGAAAAGAATATTGCAATTGCGAATCCACTTTCATTGCATTCTATTATACAAAATTAAAAGTTCGTGCCGAGCGCAGTCACACTCTCGGTAACGAACGCACAGGGCAAAAATATAATGAAAAAAGTACTTACATTTTTCAATTACACCCTTCGCCCAAATACATGACTCGGCGCGAGCGTTCATAATTAAGTAATGAAAATGAAAACAGTGTACTTACAGTTTCATTTTCAAGTCAAACAAACCATTAGTAGAAAACACAATATAAACAAAGCATACGACGATGAAGCGGGCAGAGAGCGATGACGAACACGTCCTTCACACCCGCGGCCGAAAGCAAAAGTGATTTGTTTACCTCCCAGTCGCGCGGCGCGCGACTGTCGGACAAGCAGTTAACTACCGTTCTCCCCTTGTTCGAAGCTTACGACCGTTCCAGCTGCCGCTAGCTACTTCCTATTGTTAAAGGACCGATGGTTTGTATTACGTATCGGAACAAATATAGCTATATATATATCTGTCAGGTAAGTTTCATGAACAAAATACCTTTTTTTACACTTTTATTAATAAAATTATAATTCTTTACTTTGTTTAATTTTATCATCAGTTAGATTACGATTTCATTGCCAGTATATAAATATTTCTGGGACCCAAATTTTCTGAGACCGAACTTTCTGGGACCGAACTTTCTGGGACCGAAATTTCTGGTCACCGTCATGTCTACGAGTGCACCGTTCGAGGTGTACTGATGGTCGCTACCCTCTATTAGAGAGTGCAGTTTTGAAGACTTATTAAAGTATGTGTGATATTGATAAAGCACAGGCATCCATAATATTTGTTAATCTTAGAGCTGATGTCTACTTTATTTAATTGTTCTTGTCAATTTCAGGAGTATTTCCCATGAACGTATCATTTTAAATGGTTTAGGATAAGAATACTGTACATCGCAAAGGCTGAGCACAGATTAAATCTTACATATTACCAAATATTCTCTTATTTTCCTTCACAAAAGATAGTACGTAACTATTTTTCATTCCTTGTTACTTCTATCTACAGAAGAAAACCCCTGTAGGATGGTAGTGCCACCAGTGCACTTCATGTGATGCACTGTAGGCACTACTTAAGGTTCTTTGCAGTGTCCCTTCTGCCCCTAGCTGCACCCCCTTTCATTCCTTCAACTGTACCTCTATTCATATTCAATAGTGCAACTGCAAAAGGTTTTCCTCCTGTTACACCTTTAAAACTTTAGGGCTATCAACTTCCCTTTCAGCACTGAATGACCTCATGGGTCCCAGCTATTGCCATCAGGCAAAATTCTACATTCCACTCCCAAAGAAGGAGAAACTGCAGTTCTCGAGACAAGCCCGAAGGATGCGTTCGTAAAAGATGAAACTTACTAGTATGTAGATGTTGACCTCCTCCGCTCGAGAGAGGAACGGGAAATTCCCTCCAGTCTTGAGGTGAGCCAAACGAGCCGTCGGGTAGCACTTATACAATTCTTCTTTGACCGAGTGCGACAACGCAGACTCATCGAACACATCCAGAATCGTAACTTCTACCTGTTGGTTAAAATGTGAAAATGACGGTCAAATTTTGCAGGGCACTTCATAATGGCATTGAATAGAATACGTACGTATACAGCATTTAGGACAAAGGCCAAGTGCCGGGTCCTATGAAGTCATTCAGAGCTGAAATGGAAGTTGACAGTAAGAAGGTCTGAAAGGTGTAACAGGAGGAAAACCTCAAAGTAGTTGCACTATGAAACGGCAGTTGAAGAAGGTGAAAAGTCAGATGGAAGAAAGAGAATATACTAATATAAATTTCATAATAATTCTAAGTCTAGATTTTGCATTTTCAAATTCTGCTAAAATAATACATTACAGAACCTATTATGAATCATGATTAATGGCATACAATATAGTAGACCTAAAATATCATCACATCGACTCACCTGCACTTTCTGAGGTTCAACGTACGAAGAAAAGCAGTTCAGAGTCATTCTTGAGGCTAACTCACTCTGACTCAGACTGTCCAACTGCGGAATAGATATCCAGAATTATACAAAGGGTCATCAAACAACACTTTTATAGATTTAAGAAGGTGCTTGAAAAATCTTAAGTTATACGGCCACACAACTTGAAATACTACGAGGAACTTTCACTCAAAAAACCATTCAAGGTACAAAATTAAATCATTCTCACGCCTAAAAACTGTCCTTATTTTAATGCTGCCACAACATGCAAAAAAGGAGGAGAATTTTAAAAGTTATAAACCCCATTACTTTAAATACCAGAGACTTTAACTAAAGAAATATACAAAATTAACAAAAATTAAATCATTGCGTTACCCACTGCAAAAACAGTCCTTTTTATATTATGTATGCCACAATATTCCAAGAAAGTGAAAGAACTGAGAGAGGAATGACTTTTTATAGATGAGACAAAGTGGGATTTACACTGAAGGTAAGACCTGCACCACCACAGTTACAGGCAGCCCTCACTCATTGGCGGTGTCAGATAACAGTGTTCGTGTTTGACAGCGCTTGGCTAATAAAGTCATTAACAAGATTTTCGGCCATGGCGAGTGATTTTTGGCATCGGTAAGTGGTTTATTGGTGTTGATAAGTGGTTAACAGCAGCGATGAGCGGTTCACTGGCGCTTAAGACACTGTAAATGCCATTTATTATTATATTTACCATCATTTTTGGTTATCGTCAATTTCTGGTTAGTGGCACTTGGCCAGGAACGAAACCCCGCCGTCCTTGGCCAGGAACAGAACCTTGGCCTGTATTTCACTTCATCTCATTCATGTCTTAACTGATCTACCAAGCTAAGGTGGTAAACTTGTTGGAATAGCAATCTGAAGGGTTCGGAAGAGGATAGAATGGAATGAAATATAAAATTCAGGTCAAAGGCCAACCACTGGGACCTATGAGTCAATCAGTGCTGAAAAGGAAATTGGTATGTACAGTACTACATTACAGACAGTCCCTGGTTTACAAAGGGGGTTCCGTTCCTATGCCATGTCGTAAACTGGAATATCATCGGAAATTGTCAAGAATCCTAAGAAAACCTCACTTTTAATGCATTGGGAGTGATGTAAAGAATGTAAACTGAATTTATATTGAGTTTTTCATCTAAAAACCTCCAAATTTTTATTATTCTGCCATTTTGGAGCCATATTTCTGCTGAATCGACATCGTAAGCGGCATAACTCCTGAACATACACTGTAAACCAGGAAATAATTTCTAATGAATATTTGAAAAGCGTCTTAACCTTGGAATGTTGTACGCCGGGGATTGACAGTAATCTTATATGAAACTGTACTTAAATAGGCATGAAGAGTATAGTAACCAGTTTACAAACAAATCAGCATACAAACGGCTGCCCCGAAACGTAACTCGTTTGTAAGTAGGGTGGTGTCTGTGCATCTTACTAATGTGAAAACACTCCAAAGTACCACAAAAACAATACTACAAACCAATTGAAATCATCACATTTCAAGCAATGTACCTTCTAATGAGAGCTAAAAAGAAAATGAATCGGACAGAAAACTCACCCGTTCTACCATGAAATCTATGGAGTCTGCAATCTGCGCATCCATGAGTTTCCGTGGGAAACGGCCAATGATCATCTTCTTCAAAAGAGTCGCAGGCAGCATCCAGAACCTGCGTACAAAAAAAATCATGTACTACATGCAGTGAAGGCCAGTAGTACAGTCAAGCATTATAAAACCAGATCGCTGATAACAAGGGACTGCTCGTAGTTCCCGAAATAAATTAAAACCTACAACTCTATACAAAAAAAGCACACACATAACTTCAATTCTGTTAATGTTACTGTGGAAATTGTTACTTTAAATGGTAAAAACTTACTTCAATTGATGGTAAAACTTATTATATACCAACTGTGACTAAAATATATACTATATTGTTAACACATTTATTAACAGGACCTTATTTGAACTGGATGGTATCTATCTAGTGGAGACATTTATTCAGAAAAAGTTACAAAGCTTTCCAGGACTAACAGTCCAAGACAGTAAGGACTGCTGGTTCTAGAAAGCTTGTAATTTTCCTGAATAAATACCTCACCTAGATACCACCCAGTTTAAATGAAATCCTGTTATTAATTGTACTCAAGCAGAGAACAACTGTGTATGTGATCGAGTTATTACATTATGCACATTTAATGCGATAATCAGTGAGCCACGACACCCTGTGGCCTGCAGGTAGTCCGAGTATTATGACATTGTGAATTTGACAATTAATAAGAAGTAAGCTGTGCTATTCTTTAAACGTCTCTGCGTACGTATCAAGCCGAACCTTTGGCAGAATGGGGCCAGGTAGGAAGCCTTGTGCAACTGAGTGAAACCTCTGATACGAAATACCACTTGCAACTATGGAACGGAAGATAAAAAGTTTGACCAAAGTTCAAGCTCTGGGACCCTTCTGGTCATTCGATGCTGAAAGGGACATTGAGAGTAACTCATTTTAAAGGTATAAATAGGAGGATAACCTTGCAGTTTTGCTAAGAAGCAATTGCTAAGAGAGAGTGGAAAGTCAGATGAAAGAAATAGAATACGGACAGAGATTCAACAAAAGGAATAAAAATAAGCCAAAGGGACACTGCAAAGAACCATAAGTAATGCCTACAGTGCACCGCTTGATGTGCATTGATGAAACTATCCCCCTAAGGGGACTTAAGAGATATAAACATCAAAAGTACACTGAATGAATTGTAATTACATATTAGAAGTTCACAACACACATTGTAAGACCAAAACAACACATGACCCCGGGTGAAATGATTGTGAGAAACAGGCAAAGAATACTCACACAGGGGCAGAATCAGCGTAATTGAACACTTTGGTATCGGTGAAGGAATTGCAGAGAATCAGGGATGCAACACGGGGACAGTTACTGGTTAGCTCGGCAAACTTTTGTGCTAAGAAACCTCCCAGGGACGCCCTTGAAATAGAAGACATAATTCATAAGTTGTATTTGAATGGAGATCTTTTGCATTCACAACTGATCTTCTCATCCCATTCTCCTGCAATGCATTAGTACTACCCTAATACAATTCAACCTGCATCTTAATTCTTACTTACACTTTTATTTATTGATTAATTTGTTAATCTAACTGTTTTTCTAATTACTGAATGAACACCATATTCTTTGGAAGCTTGAAATTCAAATCAGTGGCTTCTGTGGTGTACATCATTCTTATGAACAGGGTTCAACTTCTGAATAATATAATAATAATAATAATACATAATAAATCCTTTTGTCTGTCTTACATGCACGTACATATTTCATAATAACAATAATAAAGAAAGGTAACAGTTTTATGTAAAGCCTTCTGGCTAGATTATTTAACAAAATCCTCAGGCAAATTAAAAACAACAACAAATGAACCTCACTCAAGTATGTGCGCTCTGTCAATCTCCAGAATATCCAGAAGTCGCCTGAAGCCCTCACACCATTCATTAACGGACCAGTAAACGGGATACTCGACCTGCAAGAGATCAAAAGTGTTCCTGACCACAAACGTACCAAGGCTATGAATGACAGAGTATAGTGTCGCCAGCAAAAAATATCCATGGAACTAGATGTATGCTGTTACTGTCATTTATGTTTCATTTAATTTGTAATATTGCAAATTATGTGTTATACACACATATATATATATATATATATATATATATATATATATTTATATATATATATATCATATATATATACATATATATATATATATATATATATATATATATATATTATATATATATATATATTATAGAGAGAGAGAGAGAGCCGAGAGAGAGAGAGAGAGAGAGAGAGAGAGAGAGAGAGAGAGAGAGAGAGAGAAAGTATTTGGTATTATAATTGCATACAGTAATGAATAGTAACCTAACATGCTGGCATAGTATAATGAAAGCCTACATAAATCACATTTCAAGAATTCGACTAAAAAAAAAAATTCAGATAAAATGACAACTTCTTCTTGTTCTAAATACAAAGGCAGATGAAAACAGTCAGTGAGCACCAAGACAAAAGCCCTTACCGATATCACTCTGTAACCTCTCGCTGTTAAGGGGAGCACCTGCTTGAAAATGAATCCGCTGTGCCGCTCACTGGCGGCAAGCAGATCAGCGGGCATCGCACGCATCTGGGACCCGCGTCGTATAGTTTCCACACCTTAAGATGAAAAGACTTTGAGAAATACGTCATCTACAATAGAATAAAGCAGAATAGAATAGAATGTGGAATTTAAACCAGAGGCCAAGTGCTGGGACCCAGTAGGTCTTTTAATAGTGAAAAGGAAATTGAGAGTAGAAAGGTTTGAAAGGTGTAACAGGAGGAAATATACTCGCAGTTGCACTATGAATCAATTGTTAGAAGAGGGCGGAGAGTCATATGAAGAAAGAGAATATAAACGTGGTACAATAGTACTATAGGGAATGAATAGGGTCACAGCTTGAGGCTGGAGGGATGCTGAAAAGAACCTTTAGTAATGTACTGATGGCACTACCCCTTACAGACACACATCATAAAGTTGATGAATTTTCCAAACAAACGGAAAATATGTGGTGATATAAATCAAGAGAGTAAATTCTCAGGATGAACTAAAATGCATTTGAAGGAACGACACAGACTGATACATCCAGTATCTAAAGCAGATTATTGTAACTCTGACGGGAATTACCATACCGTACCTTTAACGCGTCATTGTCGACCACAATCTGCCTGAGTGGTACCGTGCAACGAAACTCTTGTATTCTTCTGACTGGGAGAAGTCACTTTCAAATTCCATTGGGAAGCTATTTAACCTGAAATATGTATGGGAAAAAGAAATGTTAAAAACAAGTACTATACTAGCTCCCTTACCATCAATATTTAATCCAAGTGAAGAAAAATGTTCCTAAAAGGGATTGTGGTGTTTATATTCATTTACATTGTCAGAAATAATTAATAAATTGTGCATAAGGGTAAGCTGGAGGACGGGGTAGGGTGCTTAACCAGAACACTCAACATTAAACAGAAGTTGTGTCCTGCGTGAAGTTAGGTCAGGGCAGGCTGAAAAGGGGGAGTGTGCTTAGGCTCGCCTAAAGCCGTTCGGCATCAGGGATGCTGTGTCTTACAAGAGGGTTATGTCTGGGTGAGCCATGGCATGAGTTGTCCGAAGCCTTTCAACGTTTGGCAAAAAAAGCTGCGTCATGCAAAAGGTAAGGTCAGAATAGGCCATGGGGTTAAGGGAGGGGGTGCTTACCCTAATAGCCTATAGCCTGTATTCAGTGTAAGACCAGCCTGATGTCACCAGCAGTCTTATTTGAGGCCTAAAATCATGATTTAAACAAACTTAGCCTACCCTATACAAACCAAATAACGTTCGGGATGTGCGCCATAAAGTAAATCGTAACACAGGGCAAGTGTGGAACGTCGGGAATAGGTTCTGCAGACGAGAACAAACCTTTACTAGATTGCTGTGTCCTGACTTAACCAGGCCTATCTTCCTAACCTCACTGAGAGTGCTGTGCACCATCTCTTGGATGACCCCCCCCCCTCTCCTTCCTAAGTAACTCTAAACCTAAGAAACAAAGGACTAAGCTTCTGTTCTGCAAACTACCATACACAAAAAAATTCATAACTACGTAGTAACAGGCCTCCTTGAATCCGCGACCCAAAAACAACTGTGGGGTATGACACGGATAGTAAATAACGATTCCTGATGTGTAGTAATAGGCCCCCTAGAATCCGCGACCCAAAAAACAACTGTGGGGTAATGACACGGACAGTAAATAACGATTCCTGACATGTAGTAACAGGCCCCCGTGAATCCCACATCCATTCCCTATCATCTGGGTAGTCTCACCCTGTGGCTAAAGCCTCCATGAATATCTGAACCAAAAATAACTCTGAGTTATGACACAGATAATAGGATAGTAATAAATAATAATTCCCAACATGTAGTAAGGGGCCTCCTTGAATCCTATGACTCATCCCCATTACTTGCTTAGCCCAAAGCTTCGTACCTAGCCTATACCCTGAGGCTCAACACGCCCCCACAAATCCCCGAAAAACCAACCAAAAATAACCCCTGCGGTTCTGACACGAATAATAAAATAAACAATAATTCGTGATGCATAGTAGCTCCCTGATGGGCCTCCTTGAATCCCATGACCAGTCCCCATATTACCTGGGTAGGCCAATTAGGTATACCTTGTACTCCCTAAACAGGCCTCTACATATACCCTCGGGCAAAGACCCAATTACCCTTTGGTATAGCACGAATACTAAAAAAACATCCCGGACATGTACCTAACGGGGGACTCATTGAATCCCATGACCAAATCCCTATTACCTGCACAGCCCAATGCCTCATAGCCTATACCCTGTGGCTAAATGGACCTCCATACGTATACCCTTGGGTAAAGACACCAACAACCCTGGGGTATGACATACGAATAATATAGGTAGTAGATAACGAATTCCTGACATGTGGTAGCTAACATGCCACCTTGAATCCCATGACCAAATCCCTAATATCTGGGTAGCCCAATGCCTTGTATCTATACCCTTTGGCTAAACAGACCTCCATACGTATACCCTTGGGCAAAGACACCAATAGCCTAACCCTGACATGCATAATAAATAACAATTCCCAATGTATGATAGCTAGCTTAACGGGCCACCTTTGAATCCCATGACCAAAATCCTTATTGCCTGCGAAAGCCCAATGCCTCGTACTATCTAGGTATAGTATACCTAGTGGCTAAACAGGCCTCCATACGTATACCCTTAGGTAAAGACACCAATAACCCTGGGGGTATGACATACAAATAGTAATAATAATGACTCTGGACGCATAGTAATGGGCCTCCTTGAACCCCATGACCAAATTCCAGCCCAACACCACTACTACTAACTCCCCTGAGGATAAACCAGGCCCCCCCCCCCCCAATCCCCGCCGACCCAAAGATAGCTAGCCCACTGGGATATGACAGGTAGCTAGTACGAAGTATGGGGTAGGGGGAAGAAAAATAGGAATAAATAGGAATGCCAGGTACCCTGAGGATGAAACAGGCGTACCCGCCTCCCAAATCCCTAACCCAAAGATACCCCCCTCGAAGGAAACTAGGAATAGGCTAAGTAGGTAGTAGTAGCTGTAATACCTAAGTAACAGGCCTCGTTGAATCCCACGAACCGACACGCCCCTTCCGTCGCAGACTACTATACTGATATCATTAATGTCGTAAGTAGAGTCGTAAGTTACGTTCTCATTTATCGCAAAACTTTCCCCCGACGATAAAAGCTGTTGCCAAGTGGTCCTTCTTCTCCTCCTTATCACAGCTGACGAGGGAGGGAGAAGAAGAAGAAGAAGAAGGGGGAGGGGGAGGGAGGGACGTCATAAGGGGGAAGCACACTTAACTGCCAAGGTTTGGACGTCGGCCGTCAATCAAAACAATGTTCGGTTTGGTTTTCTGTAATGTGTCTCGGCTGGGTTCGAAAGCTTTTCGGGTTGTTTTTAGTTAGTTTAGCGCTTTAAAATTGTATTTTTGTAATTTCATCGTTTAAAAAATCGTAATATATCTTATTTTGTAGTTATTATCCAGTTC
Organism: Macrobrachium nipponense; assembly: GCF_015104395.2. Classification (NCBI taxonomy): domain Eukaryota; kingdom Metazoa; phylum Arthropoda; class Malacostraca; order Decapoda; family Palaemonidae; genus Macrobrachium; species Macrobrachium nipponense. The sequence continues at coordinate 35,945,798 of NC_087214.1, read as the reverse complement.
AATCGCTAATATATATATAGAAATCTTGCCTAACATATGCGGAGAAGCGTTTGTACCGAATTTGAGGTCGCTTTAAGATATTTCAGCCATTAATATTATAAATATCATAATTCCATACTTTAGATATATTTATAAATATCACAATTGGCATTATATAGCAATATTAGCTTAATTTTATTGAGATTTTCTTACGTATTCGAAAAGTAAAGAGAAGCAACACTCATAGCTTCGGCTGTCAGACTAGAAACTCAGCCGTCAGTCAAAGGAGGAAAATCGTCGCTTAAAATTTTTATTTTCTAAAATCAAGATGTCGCTTAAATTTTATACCTAAAACATCGCTGTGGCTTTAAGATCATCCCTTAAATTAAATTGGCTTTGAAATGAGTCGTCTTTACATGAGCAGGAGTCGGATTTCCTTCAATAAAGTCGTCTGTTGTGGTGACAAGTTTTTAATTTTCGAAGCCATTTTGATTTAAAAAAAAAAGTCAATAAAGATACGATATGACTTCTTTATATGAAATGCATCTCTCTCTCTCTCTCAGGGGGCGGATTTAATAAAGGTCACATGCCCCCACCCCCCACATGTGTGTACGTATATGTGTGCATACATATACAAAGATTGATAATATCTGTACAGTATATGTATACCTACATGTTATACATACTATATGGTATATATATGTAACATGTACGCCACACACATATACTGTCCATATATTTATCAATACTTGTATATGTATGCACACATATACGTACACACACATGTGTGTGTGTGTGTGTGTGTGAGAGAGAGAGAGAGAGAGAGAGAGAGAGAGAGAGAGAGAGAGAGAGAGAGAGGAGAGACGCTTTTCATATAGGAAGGGTAATAATAATAATAATAATAATATAATAATAATAATAATAATAATAATAATAATAATAATAATAATAATAATAACACGCATGCTCTTATCTCCTGTGGACATCGAAGTGCAAGCATGGCTCAGATAACTGTCCTTGAGGAAGATAAGGAACTTTTGCTTTAGGTTAATGAGTACATATACCTCTGTATAGAGCGGAGGCAGCTATAGATATAGGAGTCCAGGGGTCCATAACAGGACACTTTTTGTCATAAAAAATCGGTTTTCATGTGGCTTTTGCCGGTATAAGGCCCCTATTTAACTGCGTGGGGGGGGGGGGGGGGGGGGGGGGGGGGGGGGGGGGGGGGGGGGGAGTATAGATGCTCAGAAATTTGCTTTAAAAAATGCTAACATTGCAAATACAGTATAAGGTCGTATAATGCTGCACGCAATCGTGCGGACTAGCTAGCTGAGAGAGAGAGAGAGAGAGACGAGAGAGAGAGAGAGACGAGAGAGAGAGAGAGAGAGCGAGAGAGCGAGAGGAGAGAGAGAGATTGTTCATTCACTAGCCTTCGTAAGGTGAGGATGAGGAGACCGCTAATAATTTGGCAGACTCTTCGAAGGACCAAGGTAGTACTACTATTGGTTTGGTTCTCAATTCTATGTTTTTTTTTATTATTGTTATTTATTAATATTTCCTTTAAAAACCTCTTATTTTTTGTTTATTATTTTGCGGAGTTTTTTCTTTATAGTGAATATTTCAATGTAGTTGAGTAAGAAGTATTTTATAACTCGATTTGAAATCTAATCTTAGATAATGTTCTATCTTCATTATTTTGCAGAGTTGTATCGTGAGTATTTTAATATTTCAATTAAATAGGAAGAAATTATATATATATATATATATATATATATCTATATATATATATATATATATATATAATATATAAGAACAAACATTTCAAAATCTATTTTTGGCAGAAAAAAAGCGGGTTTACGATTTCATTTTTGGCAAAATTGTTCTGAATACGTCTAGTGCTGTTATTTATTATTATTATTATATTTGTAATTCCACAAAATAAATCTGCAATTTCATTTTAAATATTCAGAGCAAAATAGCGTAGCCCCAAAACCATTTCTGGTGTTGTTTCCCATCCATTACATCACCCTCTGTAGTGCTGTTTCTCAGCTATATACAAGGTAGAATGTTTATATGAAGCCTTGTTTACGAAATTTGGTCATAAGAATTAACGTATACGTGTCATGGTGTCTGTTGCCCGATATGCACTGTCACGTATCAGAGAGAGAGAGAGAGAGAGAGAGAGAGAGAGAGAGAGAGAGAGAGAGAGAGAGAGAGATTTAATAGATAAAGAAAGAGAAAGTTTTAAGAGAGAAAAAAAGTTTTAATATAGAGAAAGAGTTTTAACAGAGAGAGAGAGAGAGAGAGAGAGAGAGAGAGAGAGAGAGAGAGAGAGAGAGAGAGAGAGAGAGAGAGAAAGTTTTAACGGATAGAGAGAGAGGGAGAGAGTTTTAACAGGGAGAGAAAGAGGGTTTTAGAGAGGTTTAAAAATTTTGCCTTGCAATATAATTTCCCATTTTCCTTCTCAAAAATTATTATTATTATTATCATTATTATTATTATGTGCCCACTGGGAGGTGGACCAACTTGTGTATACCATTGCTTGATCGATCTGACACCCGTAATAATACTACACCATGCTGGTATCATTATGCTTATTACATCATGAGGTCACGCTAAGTGAGAGAGAGAGAGAGAGAGAAGTTTTAACAGATAGAGAAAAAGTTTTAGCAGAGAGAGAGAGAGAGAGAGAGAGAGAGAGAGAGAGAGAGAGAGAGAGAGAGAGAGTCCCTGCCGACTTATCCTTGTGAATTCGCTAAGAATGAATTAAGTTAGCAATTGCTGGAGAATCATATATTATATAAATAAAAAAAATATTATAAAATAATACGGCAAACATACACCAAGGCAGCTATAGTAGATTCACATCAACTGTGCATCTGACGTCTAGGCCAGTCCCTTACGACGCTTCTGATTGCTGTTGATAAGCCAATGCAGGGCTGGAAACTCTCCTCAGTCTCTCGATGGAGTTCACATAGGCAGGATGTAGCATGTTCCACCTCTCCTGAGGGCTACATCTTTCAAAAGTATACCTCAGGAGAGGTGGAACATACATCCTGCCTATGTGAACTATCTCGAAAGACTGACTGAGTTTCCAGCCCTGAGATTGGCTTATCAACAGCCAATCAGGAGCGTTGTAAAAGACTGGCCTAGACGTTCATGCACGCGTTGATGTGAATCTACTATAGATTGCCTTGCATATTGTTTGCCGCCGTATTATTTTATAATATTTTTCGTTTTATTATATATATGATTCTCCAACAATTTCTGACTGAGTTTCCAGCCCTGCGATTGGCTTATCAACAGCCAATCAGGAGCGTCGTAAGGGACTGGCCTAGACATCAGATGCACGGTTGATGTGAATCTATTATAGCAAAGTTTGTTGAGCACTCATAGACTTCAGTAAAAAGTGCGATCAATAAACAGTGACCTTTGCCAATTTCTGTTCTCCGTGGACTGCAGTCCTACAGATCAGGCAGAATGTCAGAAGCGCATTGCCTGGTTTGACTCAAATGTCAGTGGGTCAGTGGGGAACACTGCTGTGGAACACGGGGTCGCACCACTGGTCTATTCGCTTCGGAGGAAATCCATATTTAACTCAACGTTACAATTGTCGAATATCATACGTTTAAAAATACAAAAGCCGAACTAAAACATTCTGTACTACGGCCCACATTCCCATCGAGTTGAGATAATGCAGTTTGTGTAACATCACATTAATTCTAAAGCCTGACAGCAATGCGAGATTAGCTTTCAAATAGAACAAAAGGTGGACGCTTGGGCACAATCCCGCAACAGCCATTGTTAGACCAGTACTGGCTGTGTTTGTACACATTTGCTTTTAAGTGTTATGGAGACATTGTGTCCCAAGTTCCAAGTCTCGGTTGATAGGAAGGAGTTCAGAGGCCCCACAGCAGGTCCTCATGTTTCCTGTGTGTCTGTGCTGTCACATATAAGGCCATTTCATTGTAAACTGAGCAAATCGAGTATTTTGAAAAAGCTGGTGATTGAAATTTTATCTAAGATATACAGTAACAAAGATCTTTTCACTTCAGATGACAGATGCCAAGAGGAAGATAGTCTGCAGGAACCTTTCACAACAGAGGGACCAGCGGATGAGAACTCTAATAACCTGTGTAAACTGCTCGATTCACCACAAGGTGTGACGCCAGAATGCACAGCGCACGACTCGTTCTCAGTCGGATGCTCAGAAACCGTTGTCGTGTCTTGGCATCAGGATCTCAGGTCATCAGAGATGAACTGTGATCTGACCACGAATCGATCTGGTCTCCAGGAAGTGACTTACTGCATGCATCATGGCCCACCTAAGCTCAAAGATAGTAGGTAGGGGAAGTCTCCTGTCAGTAGGTTGGGTGAAATGAGGTGAAATAATTTCAACACAAATAGAATAATAATGATTTAAAATACCCTCACAGGTATGCCTGGTTCATGCTCCTCCTGGTGCTACTGGTGAACTTCGTAGTCGCGGGAAACTTCAACAGCTTCGGCATAACTTACACCATCATCCGAGATTACTTCTCGGATGCCTCCGGGTCGGAGACGGGCTGGATTCTGGGTCTTCTCATGGGTTGCCGATGTTTATTATGTGTGTATCAAACTCCAGAGGGTTCATTTGGATTCAGTGATCCTTTCAATTTTTGTGTTTATGTGACTGTTTCCACATTTTGAATAACAATGCTAATGTTAAAAGTTTAAAATATCTACAACTTTAATACCCAAGATCTTTACCATACAGCGCCTTTCATGGGAGCTCTGGCCATGGTCATAGGACCGAGGAAATGCATTGTGCTCGGGGGCTTCCTGTGTGCTGGGAGTCTTTTGCTCGCTGTCCCCGCTTACTCTGTAGTCCACATGGCTGTCACTCTAGGAGCGCTTTTTGGTAAGTGTTTGTTTAAAGACCCTGGTCTGGATTTTTACAGTATTATTATTATCAAGGTAGTTAACCTGACCAACTGGGTCAGTGGTCCACATGGATGTCACTCTAGGACCTCTTTTTGGTAAGTATTTGTTTGAAGACCCCGTTCTTGAGACGCGTTGTAGGCCGAAAATCGTCGTAAGCCCGAACATCGTCAAAAATCCTAAGAAAACCTTACTTTTAATGTTTGGGTGCCTTCAAAACTATGTAAACTGCATTCTTATTGCATTTTTCATAAAAAAACCTTCAAATATTGATTATTTTCCAGTTTTGGTGTCATATTTCTTTTGCCAGATCATGTGGTAGGTGTCATAACCTTGGAAATAATTTCTGATGAAATATAATTGAAAGGCCCTTAACCTCGGAACGTCGTAAGCTGAACCGTCGTAAACTGGGGACTGCCTAGTATTTATTATTATTAAAAGTAGTTAACCTGACCTGGGTAAGTGGTTCCTCCACATGGCTGTCACACTAGGAGCACTTTTTTGTAAGTGTTCGTTTGAAGACCCTAGTCTGGATTTATACTATTATCATTATTATTAAGGACTTAACCTGACCACTGAATCACGTCCTGGACTTTCATAATACGGTCAAAGAATTTGTCCTCAAATGAAGGGTGATAAATGGCAGGGAGGATGGGTGCTTGCATGGAATTTAGGGATATAGCCCAAGCACTGTGACCCCAAGATCATGGGTTTAAGGAATTTGGACAGTTAGGTTAAAAGTGACT
>NC_087214.1:35913896-35939653 GCF_015104395.2 Macrobrachium nipponense | reverse complement strand
TGCAGCCATTATTTATCATCTTTGAGAGGATCGAGATGGGCAGAAATATGATAACACTGATGATGTGTCAGAACTACGAGGTGTTAGTTTTATGTTTATCTGAGGCAGCATGTCGTTCAGTTGCAATTTTTCCCGTGCCACCGATATCCATATCACAATGGCATACTGTGCAAAGTGCAAAATAATCACCTTTTCTGCTTTTATTATATATATATATATATATATATATATTATATATATATATATATATATATATATATATATATATATATGCATATTGCATTCTAGTACAGTATATTTATTTAACTTATTGTAATAACTATAAACTTGTTGTCAAAGACCTGTTAATCTTTTCATCGTCCAATTAAATAAGTAAGTTTCATTTAAAGTTTTCATCGCCTGCTAAAGGAGTTTCATTCAACTCTTTCATCGTCAAATTGAATAAGTTTCATTCCAGGTTTTCATCATCAAATGAAAGAAGTATCGACTGTTGTTGGGAAGTTTCGTTTCTTTTACCCTCTCGTCAAAAACACTAGAATAAAAATTTAACTCAATGTTTAAACAATATGAACTAAAAACGGAAAGGGTTAGTGTCATACCCTTATTTATCAGTTAAAAAAGAAATAAAATATGGGCTAGCACTTACAAGATCACGATAAACCACTTATAACATTCCTCCAGAGTTCCAACTACTGCACCGATCAAGTCGAATATATTGCATAACTGGCAACTGTGTGATACCGAACGTGGATTTCCTTAGTGTGGAAATCTGGCAGCCCTGGCGACAAGTGCTTCCATTAGGAGACAGAAAGCTACCACCACGAGCCACTCTACTGAAAAGGGACAAATCTTTGGCAGAGACAGAAGCGTTTACTGACTTCCATGAGATGTTTCTCAAAAGTTAGAAGCGACTTCATAGGTCGCACCTCGGATACTTGAAAGCTTCAGACACCTTCAGCAAAGTCCCACCCGCCTGGAGGGAAGGATGGGGTTGGGAAACCTGTTAGGAGATCTGCTCTTATCAAGTGTTTTTGTTTTGATGGAGTTCAGGCTCGTATAGTAGCTCGTACGCCACCGAATACACCATTCCCTGATTCGTCCCATGTCCCAAAACGAGGCTATAATCAACATAAGTGGAGATTTTTACCACCACAACCACAAGTGTTGCATCATCGGCATACTGAACAATCTTGTTTTCAAGGACAGCAAACATCTTGCTTGTATACACAACAAATCATGGTGGACTAAGAACGTTACCTCTACCTCATGGAACTCTAAAGATCCCACACATCCACAGCAACTCCCTACTGCTGCTGTCTATACCTGTGAGGTATAGGCCTATATCCTATTAAACATGTCCACCCACTTCAGGATTCTGAAGTTGATAAATAAGTGCCTTTTGATTTAATAAATCAATTCAAAAGATTTATCAAGGGTCCCTTGCAAATGGCACGTCAAGTCTAACACAGCAATGAAGGTCGTACCTAGCTGATTTTCCTCTGTCCGTATTGACCACGAGCTAACAATTCTTCCAGATGCCACAAACATATATAGCGGCTTCAGAATAAGCTCTGCAGCAACTTCAGAGAGAACAGGGAGAATAGAGATTGGTCTCTGGTCTCTCTACAAACTGAAAAAAAGTCTACGTTGCTAAATGCATGTCCTAACAAAGCCCAAATATTTGTTTAGTTTCATGTCGTAATCAAGTCCAAGACACATTTTAACATGCTAAGAAAGTCCAGGAATTTTCTAAATTCACGGCGTAAGAAAGTTCAATTATTTGGTTTAAATGCATAATCCCTAATAAAGTCCAAGAACTTTTAAAAAGTTCGTCCCTGAAACCTACAAGGATAATCCTTCCTGTAAAATTCATGGCCAAAGAAAGTCCAAGAATGGTCTAGATACATTTCCTAAGAAAGTTCAATTATTTTGTTCAAATACCTGTCCTCAGAAACTCCAAGAATTGTCTTAATTCATGTCCTTAAGAAAGTCCATGATTTTCTAAATTAATGTCCTAAGACAGTCCAAGAACTGTCTGAATTCATGTCCTTAAGAAAGTCCAAGAACTTTTAAAAGTCCACTGAGCCAAACCTCTGTGCCAGCGAAAGCAGAAGGTTAAGCATCTTGTTGACGAGAGAAATTGTGTCTGTCATGCAACAGTGGAAAAAAACTCGTTTTACTTTCTACCTACTTATAGTCCCGCAGCCCGGACCACTGAGATACAACGAACGAGATACCGAATGTAACCCCTAACGGTATTTAGGAGTAGACTTGCTAGATTTTGGGTCTAGGTCCAGTATATGAGATACCAGATGATAATAATATAATATATCTGCAGACTCTACTGATTATAGAATGACCGGTGACAGACATTTTGTTTTGGAGGGTGGGTTCCCCTGACAGACGCACTAAAAGAAAAAGGGGGGTTAATTGGATCTAGATCCAACTTAGGAGATACCGAGTAAAATTTACACTACAATAGCACTGCACATCCTAGAATAATGCGGTGGTAATGACAGACATTGTAGTGGGTGGTTTCCCCCTGACAGTCACACCCTACCAGGTGGGCAGGGGGAAGGACAAGCCCTGATAATTAATGTCTAGACTAGTATAGTAGGCTACTATTGACCCGTATTATACATTATCGTGATATATAATAATATTTTTATCCTTTCTATATCCGTTGTATTTTTTATTTAATACAAATATTATTTATTTGTTTCATATAAATAACAGTTATCTGTAGGCCTATAATAATTCGGTCATATTATTATTTTGTCAAGCAAGCAACTGACTTCAGTTATGGTACTCGCTTTAGCTTTGTTTACGAGATGAACACGTTCTTCGCTGCACAAATGGTTTTCGCGCTCGGCTGCCAATACGGTGGTCTGAAGTTCGAATCCCGGCTCGGCCAACGCGGGATCAGAGGAATTTATTTTTGGTCATAGAAATAAATTTCTCGAATAAGTGTGGTTCGGATCCCACAATAAGCTGTAGGTCCCGTTGCTAGGTGACCAATTGGTTCCTAGCCACGTCAAATTATCTAATCCTTCGGGCCAGCCCTATAGGAGAACTGTTAATCAGCTCAGTGGTCTGGTAAAACTAAGATATACTTACGAGATGAACATTAATGTAGCGGCCTAATAGGTAGGTCTCATACATAGTTTTTTATATATATATAGATGTGATGGAATTAATGAAGTGAAATATTCCATACTTCAATAGGAATTTTAAAAAATAACTCCGGCAGTAATTCTTATCCTGAAACATCACAATATTTCTCGATTTTTTTGCCTTTTACATTTTATTAGGCTCACGAAGTTCAGATAATTACCATATTTCTGATATTAATATTGCCTATGATAGATTTTGAATCATTCCAAGGTGTTCCATCTCTCCCCTCCAATCGTAGGTAATGCCTGTTAGGGGGAAACCACCCACTACAATGTTTGGCATTACCATCACCGCTTTCTAGGATATGAAGTGCTATTGTAGTACAAATTTTACTTGGTATCTCCGATGCTGTGGGGTGTCTGAAATGTCTGTCAATACCACCACAATACTCTAGGATGTGCAGTGCTATTGTAGTACAAATTTTACTTGGTATCTCCAATGTTGGATGCAGATCCTGTCTCCCCTCCACACTCCGTTGTGGGGCGTCTGTCAGGGTGAAACCACCCATTGAAATTACGCTGGAAGAAGTTTCTCCAATTTTATTCTCCTTAGGCTTTTTCTGATCAATGTCTTTGTTTCTTACTTTTTTGTACTTTGGATTTTTCCTCAAGACACAAGAAGCTGAAATGCCAAGCCCCACAAATACATCTTTTATTAAAATGGAACTTGCAACTATCAGCATTATGATCAATTCTTGCACACTTTATACAACCCTTGAGAGCCTTGATGTGTGCGACTTTAGTGGAAGGAGTAGGATACTTAGTGCATTTGTGAAGTGGATGGGGATTTATATTATCCACCACAGAGGGGGCAAATTTTAAAAACATTACTGAAACTTAATTGATGAACAGCCGCTGCCCATGCTAGTTAGGTCCGTGAAGGAATTTTCTTTACATTTGCTTCTAGCTTTATAATGCTTTTGAGCATTCAAATAGCGTTCATTAGCTTCATAAAATTGACTCCTAATTAGGGCTAACGATGGTTTATTCTCATTTGTAATTTGTATTAGGCGAGACTTGAAATTTTCGCTTAAGCCTGTCCATGCAAAATACTGTAATGTATCATTTGTTGTCATATCTAGGTCAGAAAATGAATTATAAATGGAATTGACTCTACCTATATATTCGAAGGGCTCTAGTGGTAATCAAGCTTCAAGTTAGACATTTGTTTGATTACATTAAATTTACGTGTAGTAGGCGAGGCTAACGCTTCTAACAACAGAGGTTTGCAATAGATTTGTGCTGTGAACTATCAAGTGAACCAAGCAATACTGAAGCCATCCCAGAAATTTGCTGTTTGAGAAGCAAAAACTTATCAAAATCAGTGTAGCTAAAGTGTTCTGCTACGTCTTCAAATTGTTTCAAAAAGGCTTGTAAATCTTCACCTTCACTGCTTTTAAAAACGGGTAGAGGAGCCGTTGGACTCTCTAACTTACTAGTTACTGGATTAACATTTGAAGGTGAAGAATTTAATTTTGATAACGACGTCAAACATTCTGAAATAAGGTCCTCATAGTGAATGCTGTCATCAATTTCTTGATCATTCTCTGATTTGGCAACAGATTCATCAGAACGGTTTGCTTCCCATTTAAGGTCTCTGATTACTTTATCAAGTTTACTCAGTTCATCTTGAAGCCGTCCGAGCTTCCGGATTAAGTTTTCCCGCTCTTCAACAGACTTGTTAAGAAAGGAAGACTTTGCTCCATGAATTTTAGTGACTTGGCCCCTATAATTTCCCCGAGAGCTTACTAGTTGTTTTAAGTTAACAGACATTTTGAATATATTTGTAAGGATCTTTCTTATTGCAAATGTAAGTGTAAAATAATCAAATTTTCTGACAGCTGGAGAACCAAATCTGCTATTATTTTCATTAAAATCTACTTTGAATTTGGGATGCAATAATTTGTTGCGCTAGGAAATTTTATAAAAATATCAAGACAATTCAAGAGTGCTTTAAATCGTTTCCACCAGTAAAATAACAATAAAGCAAGGCGAAAATGCTCTCAAACTCAAATTTTTCTGGTTGATCAATATATCAGAAGTTGCACCAGGAAATGAATAGCCTAAAGTTAATCTCGCTATCTGTAACATTCACTTCACCAAAGGTTTTACGTCACGTACATAAGAGTGCCAAATATAGCTACTTTGGAAATTTGAAATCAATAGTAATAACGCAAGCCGAGAACGGAACAAAGACGAGGACAAAAAAACGGCAATGACTCACTTCCGGCGGCGCCATTTGATAAAATTAATCTATGGAACAATCTTAAAACAAACAGTTTTGGGCTTCAAATTATATTTAATTAACAATTAACAAGAAATGATTAAGATAGTTAACTATTAATAATAATGACAATTATCTATATATGAAATAACGAAAAACTGTAGTTATTCCGAAGGAAGGAATGGCGTGAAAGGAGTCGAGTCACTGCACAGGATCCTCCGTCTTGAGAAGGAACCCGTCAAAAGTGAGGGAATGCAAACTTCCTCCTCCCGATGTCCATTAATTATCAAGGAAATACAAGGACCTGACAACACAAATAAGTACGATAAAAAAGTATACATATAAAGCATATTAGAAATTATAAAGGGTCGAAAAAAATCTGCAACACGTGTATAAATTACGTCGAAGAAAAATAACTATTCGACATCCCTTTCTTAACTATTCGACATCCCTTTCTATTTGATAAATTACGTAAAAACAAATGAAAGAGAAATACAAAAATTTGTTATCGGATAGCACTGAATAATGAGATAAGTATATAATGATAAATTTGATGTTAAATATTCTTTAGGTCCTTTTAATTTATTTAATGAGCGTGATGGGGGATCAAAGTTGATACGGAAAAAAAACTTTAAACTAATGATCGGACAGTACTTGAACTTGCATTAACTCATTGTACTCACAGCTTCATTAGTCCCGATAGCCACCGCTGAAGTGAGATTCCAAAGTCCCGTGGTGGAATGGACTATACGTAGCTCGGAAAAAAGGTGTTATTAAGCTTGCTGCCATTCTGACGTCCAAGTCCATGAAAGCCATCCTCGGCCGCCCAATGAAGGTTTTAGCTTGCCATATTAATGATAATGAATCTGGATGAAGTAATAGTGTACACACACCCACTGACTCTCTAACTGTCCTGGTGTACACCGACCGGTCAACTCTCCAACTGAAAGAAATCAGAAACTACGGGGCAGCCTTTACTTCCTTCGTCAACCAACAGACGATGTTCCGAGATCTCAAACGACCGTATGGGCTTGTTGATCGTAAACGAGCATAATGCAAGCACTTTTACAAAGGTTATTACTATTATAGTCGGGTGAGACCTAAGAACATCGTAACATTAAATTTTAAAAAATCAATCATACTTTGAAAGAAAAAAAAAATGACAAAATTTAATAATAAATCAAGTTATTTCTAAATCAAAAAATAAAAAGGAAATATGATAGGCTTATTTTTTCTTCATCTGTCATTACCACCACAGTATTCTAGGATGCGCAATGCTATTGTAGTGTAAATTTTACACGGTATCTCCTAAGTTGGATCTAGATCCAATTCCCAACCCCCCTTTTCAGTGCGTCTGTCAGGGGGAACCCACCCTCCAAAATGTCTGTCACCGGTCATTCTATAATCAGTAGAGTCTGCAGATATATTATATCATTAGTTCATCTGGTATCTCATATACTGGATCTAGACCCAAAATCTAACGAGCAATTAGTGGTGCTTGTTAAGTAAGCCACCCATATATTTCCGGCAGACGGTCAGTTTCACAGTTTACAAGTCTAGTACTCCTAAATACCGGAAGGGGTCACAGAGTCGGTATCCCGTTCGTTGTATCTCAGTGGTCAGGGCTGCCACTCTAGTATACTCTACCTTGAGAACAAACCGGCTGGGAGAAGAAGAAGAAGAAGGAAAAGAATTAGATGAAGAAGCCGGAGGAGGAGCAGGAGCGGGAGGAGGAGGAGGAGGAGGAGGAGGGGGGAAGAAGAAATGGAAGACGAGGAGTCGTAAGAAAAGAAGGAACTTTTTGGCGCAGGTGTATACGTTCCCATGGGAGAAGAGCGAGGTTAATGATTGACTGTGTATTATATCTGGAGAAAGGCAGACGTAACGGGCTGTTCATTCCTGGACGTTCTCCAAATGCATTACTCTCTCTCTCTCTCTCTCTCTCTCTCTCTCTCTCTCTCTCTCTCTCTCTCGACAATGTACTGCATTTTAAAAAGTCCTCCAGAATGAGTTGTAAAAATAACCTCAAAAATGCGTTCCAAAATGTCCTAGAAAACTTTGAGCAACGTGTTCTCAACCTGCAATGCAAAAGGTTCTCAAGAATGCATCCCAACGTGTCCTCAAGAATGCATTGCAAAATGTCCTAGAAAACTTTAAGCAACGTGTTCTCAAACTGCATTGCAAAATGTTCTCAAGAAGGCATTGCAAAATGACCTTAAAAATGTATTGTAACGAGTCCTCAAAAATGTCCTCAAGAATGCATTGCAAAATGTCTGAAAAAACGCATTGCACCATGTTCCACGAGTTTGAGAACATTTTGCAATTCTTATTCGGCCATCAACCACACAGAGAGAGAGAGAGAGAGAGAGAGAGATACAAATCTGTTGAAATGACAGCCTCAGCCACGGCCTACGAAACTCTTAGCGGCGGCCCACAAAAAAATGCGGATGGGAAAAAAGTGCGGACAGGAAAAAAAGTGTGGACGGGAAAAAAGTGTGGATGGGAAGAAAGTGTGGACGGGAAAAAAGTGTGGATGGGAAAAAAGTGTGGACGGGAAAAAAGTGTGGACGGGAAAAAGTGTGGACGGGAAAAAAGTGTGGACGGGAAAAAAGTGTGGACGGGAAAAAAGTGCGGATGGGAAAAAAGTGTGGACAGGAAAAAAGTGTGGATGGGAAAAAAGTGTGGATGGGAAAAAAGTGTGGATGGGAAAAAAGTGTGGACGGGAAAAAAGTGCGGACAGGAAAAAAGTGTGGACGGGAAAAAAGTGTGGACGGGAAAAAGTGCGGACGGGACAAAAGTGTGGACGGGAAAAAAGTGTGGACGGGAAAAAAGTGTGGATGGGAAGAAAGTGTGGACGGGAAAAAAGTGTGGACACGGAAAAAAGTGCGGACGGGACAAAGTGTGGACTCGGGAAAAAGTGTGGACGGGAAAAAGGTGTGGATGGAAGAAAGTGTGGCGGGAAAAAAAGTGTGGAACGGGAAAAAAGTGCGGACAGGAAAAAAAGTGTGGACGGGAAAAAAGTGTGGATGGGAAAAAAAGTGCGGACGGGAAAAAAGTGTGGACGGGAAAAAAGTGTGGACGGGAAAAAAGTGTGGATGGGAAAAAAGTGTGGACGGGAAAAAAGTGTGGATGGGAAAAAAGTGTGGATGGGAAAAAAGTGTGGACGGGAAAAAAAGTGTGATGGGATGAAAAAAGTGGATGGGAAAAAAGTGTGGATGGGAAAAAAGTGTGGATGGGAAAAAAGTGTGGATGGGAAAAAAGTGTGGATGGGAAAAAAGTGTGGATGGGAAAAAAAGTGTGATGGGAAAAAAAGTTGTGGACGGGAAAAAGTGTGGACGGGAAAAAAGTGTGGAACGGAAGAGAAGTGCGGACGGGAAAAAAGTGCAAACGGGAAAAAAGTGTGGACGGGAAAAAGTGTGGATGGGAAAAAAAGTGTGGACGGAAAAAAGTGTGGACGGGAAAAAAGTGTGGATGGGAAAAAAGTGTGGACGGGAAAAAAAGTGTGGACGGGAAAAAAGTGTGGACGGGAAAAAAGTGTGGACGGGAAAAAAAGTGCGGACGGGAAAAAAGTGTGGACGGGAAAAAAAGTGCAGATGGGAAAAAAGTGTGGACGGGAAAAAAAGTGTGGACGGGAAAAAAGTGTGGACGGGAAAAAGTGTGGACGGGAAAAAAAGTGTGGACGGGAAAAAAAGTGTGGCCGGGAAAAAACGGGAAAAAAGTGTGGATGGACGGACAGAAGACGAATTCGATGCAACAGTTTCCTTTGGCAGACCAAAAAAGTACTTGGTAGTTATATATATATATATATATATATATATATATATATATATATATATATTATTATATATTGCTACTTTCAAAATGCATGTTTTCCCCTCTTTGAAATGTCATGTAGATTGTGCAACATTTTTTTTCAGATTCCTAGATAGCTTAGAATAGGATGTTTTAAAATGTGTGTTCAGATTTCGCATTAACGTCTTGTAAAAGAATATATATATAATGTAAAGAGAGAGATCCTTGTCTTTTCAAAGCTGCAAATGTTTAACTTTTATGTCAGCACTTTAGGATTAGAGTCTGCGAGATCCGTTTGCTTCCCTGCTCGTCAGCGTGTTGATAGCGAGAGAGTCGAGTCCTTGCATTGTCGTCAAAACATGTCAATTAATTAATATCGTTTACCCTCCGTTTTTTTTTTTTTTTCAACGGGTAGTATCTGTTGAGCAGTCTTGTCTTGTACGTGTATGTATTTGCCGAGTACCACGTGCACGTTACTCATTTCTTTATGTAAGATTGCGTCAGATTTCAGAACTTTCTGGAAGCTTTCGTACCCAGAACGTATTTGTCATCTGCCTAGCCCAGTTTCCATGAGGGAAGAGATTTCATTCGATCTTAAGACCTCAAGGCAGTTAGACTCTCTCTCTCTCTCTCTCTCTCTCTCTCGACATCGAGATTATATTAACGTAACGTAAATTGGTCACTCGTAACATTTTAGAATTTAATGCTTGATATTTCTTAGAATTTATTTAGTTTATTTAGTTTCTTTTGTGGAATCTGAACAAACATTTCGTAACGGCGCCTGGTTTTTTTTTTTGTGAAAGTGTAATATACAAGCTGCAGCAAAAGAGAAAGAAAGAAGTTGGTATACCAAAAAAAGGTAAATGTGGGTTATATTTTTATTAGTTGCAACTAATAATGGATAGGGAGTGTGTTTAACTAATAACGGATAGGAATTGTGTTTAACTAATAATTGATAGGCACTGTTGTCTGTTACGAAGGTTTGGTAAAAGCTGTTGGTTACGGTGTTTTTGAGTGAAAAAGATTTACACTTTTACACATTGCTGATATTTTTTGTGTTTGTGTCTGTTCCATTGTTTGTGCACTTATTCATTTTCTTATTGAAGTGTGTCTTTTTGTTTATATTTTCATTTGGATTCACAATTTAATTGAACTTAGTTATTTTCATTGCTTTATCATTACACATTTAAATTTAACACTTGTGAATTAATTTGCATTTACTTAGAATTCTTTTCAAGATTTATTGTTGTTTAGCACTTGTGAATTAATTTCAAATTTTCAGTTATTGCCTAACACTTTTGAATTTTGATTGAGTTAATTTTCTTGAATTTTGTGATAAATTAATTTTGATTTAATTTTACTTAATTTGATTCAAGAATTAATTAAACTTTACTTTGTTTTCAAGTAACAGTAATTTTCCCTGATATTGTGAATTTCACTTATAAATTTTGAATTTAATAATAAATTTTTGTATTTAAAATTTTTATAAGTGTTTTCTTGATCACACTTACACCAGTATTAAATAACCTTATATATGAATTATGACTAGTATTTCATGATAGGTAGAGACATAGAGTGGTAATTGATTTGCTTTCCTTCAATTTAATTGAAGTGACTTAGAACCAGGGAAGTAGCTACTTAGACTTCTGAAATCAGGGAAATACTTAGAGTTTTGAAAGTTGTTGATGGAGTGATGCCCTTTGATTAATTTAATTACTTACAAGATTACTCACACCTGTTTTGATGAACTTAGTCTGATTTTCTGCAATACTGGTAAGTGTTAAGGGATCACTGTTGCCTTTAGTGTATTCAGTCGTTTAAACGTGTATGAAGGTTCAGGTGTCGGCTTTTGTGAGGTAATAATTGATAAATGATAACCAGATACCTTGGCACATCGTAACAATATATATATATATATATATGTATATATATATATATATATATATATATATATATATATATTATATATATATATATATATATATATGATGACATTGGCTGCGACCGAGAGTTGGGGTGCGGGGGCGGGGAGGAATGTTCCCTTTCAGACTGACTGACCGATGTCCAAACCATTCGCAGGCCGAGATGTGGTCATCAAGAAGGCGTTCTTCCTCCATCATGTATGCTGGCAAAGAGGCTTCTCTCTCCTTCTATAGTTCTTTGTAGAACCTGTTTCTCATGAAACCTAGCTACGTGATAGGTCAAGTATGGCGTCGCACCTACATCCGGCTACCAGTCGACTATTAATTATTTCTAATGTACCTTTTCACACTACGTCGGTCCGGCATCGCATTGCAGTTGGCCATTGTGTTGAATGCGTGTCTTCACACTATGCGATTGTTTCCTGCATATACGTGCGGCAGCTGTAGACTTCCACACTGCTTCTGGTGATCGGGTGCATTGGGTATGGAATCATTTGAGGGATATAAAGTGTTATTCCCGTTGCTGAATAACCACTGGTTCCATGCAACGAAAAAACACCATACAGTAATAATAATAATAATAACAATAATAAATAGTGTTATTGGTATATAAGAAAGAACTAGAGGTATGGATAGCACAAGTATAAACTACTGAGAAATGATTTACTAAATGACTTGCTGTTTTGTTTCATTTAGGTTACATATACGTTTTGATACTGAAATTATTAGAAGGTTATCGGCAAATTATTTATAGAAAAGAGGCTAAAAGCTTTTGATTTCGATAAATATGATTTTTTAAGAAGTTTTTATAGTCAACACTTACGTTTTATTTACATTAATTAATGAAACAGAGAGAGATATGCATTTTTTGATATCAAAGTAAAAGACTTGTTTTTGAGATAGATATATCAGTTTATACATTTTGATAAATAGAGATGTTTCAGCTTACACTTGTTGCTTTCATTTATCCTTTTTGATTTTATATGGAAAAGCAAATTTACAAGAAAAGGTGCATATTATTTCCTCTTACCTGATGGTAACTGCCAGTTGTTGTGCTGGCGAAATAGCATCTCTGAATGTCGTATTTTCTTTTAGCAACTGGTCATAAAGACGTGACAAGAGTTCGTCAAAGGTTGTTTTCGACAGTCTGATGTAATTGAAAAATTCATCGTCATCTCTTTTCAGCTCCTCGAAAAGAGTGGTAAATGTACCATGAAAGTGCCTTTGTGTATTCAAAGGGTGTACTCAGTGGATTCTAGATTTTCTCTTCTTTTTTTCTCAAATGTAATAAATAAAGACACAATAATTTTCTCTTCCTGTCCATCTAGGCATCACTACAGGCTGAGGAGAGCAAACTGGAAGCACTTGTCAAAAATTGGGTCATTTTGTGCGACAGTCGGACAAATGTACGATTTGCGCAATTTTGTGTCGCATTTAGATCCGGCACTGCAATCGCATCTTGGTCCGACAAGAAATGCATTGTGTGAAAGGGCCCTTAGAGCCTCAATGTATCGTATACGAGCTTCAAAAAAAAAAAAAAGAAAAAGAAAACGGTTCGGGAAAAACCCCTTGTTGGACCGAAAGGCGAGAAGCAGCCCGAGTGGCCAGAGAAGGAGGGAGAACCAACTCAGAAACCGGCGCAAGCCAGACTCTGCAGCTTCTGTACTGAGGAACAGGTATACTGAGGAAAGACGAACGTCGGTTCAGCTTCTGTACTGAGAAACAGCTTAACGTGTCAAATGTATAAGTGGGAACATTTTGTAAGTCACTCTACAAAACTATAAACGCTTCCGAGATTCTTGTATAGGCCAGAGGCCAAGCTCTGGGGGTTGCCAAGTTGGCAACTTTGGTGCCAAAATCCTGAAAGTTGGAAACTTTCTGAGGTGGTTGGCAATAGAATTTTGTGGTTGGCAACTACCACCGAAATTGGCAACTTGTTGGCAACTTTCGGTTATCAAAAAATATATTGTTGCTTTTCTGAACGATTGTTGCAAAATTTCCACTACAAAGTCCACAATTATGCTTTGCCGCTTACCATCACAGCCAGAATAGTTTGAAATTAACTTCTTTGCCAATACAAAGGTCAAACCTCCACTCTGTGACCTGAGTAAACAAGAATTAAGAACGACGCTTTTGCCGCCACGGCCACGTTTGTTGTGTTGTGTTGGAAAGTTGCTGTGATATTATTTTGCCTGATTTCATAGAATTGTAAGTGATATTACTACGATTTATTGCTGTGTGTATAATATCTCCTTTCGAGATAACAGGATCATAAAAATTGACATAGACCTATAAGGGCGTATGCCTTTTTGTCGGTTTACGCAGCTCATGACGTTTGAATTATAGGCCTATCTTACATTCAACTGTTTTATTTTGGTTATTGTGTTTATTCTTGTTTTTGTTGTTGCTGTTATATCCTAACATTGCAGAATAAACATAGACCTATTCAAAAAATATTGGCGCAAAGAAATATCTGCCTACTATTGTTAACTGAAATTTAATAATGCTTTAATTAAAAGTAATCGAGATCTTTGTGAATATTGTCTGCGCTAGAATATTCTCCTAACAACAAAGAGAGAGAAGAGAGAGAGAGAGAGAGAGAGAGAGAGAGAGAGAGAGAGACTCTATAAGAATGCCCCAAAACCAAATGATTCATGGGCTACTCGTATTCGCAGACTGGTTTGGATCTTCTCATACATAACTTTCAGCTGTCATACATTTTTCTAATTTGTTAAGTACCTTATGATGCCTTCCAAGTTCCTACCATAGCCTTCATTCTCATAGAAACGCTACAGCAGCCTTATATTTACTCGTCACAGCAATACAATTTATCCCTTTAGTAAATATATTTTCAGTGTAGTTCATTGAAAGCAGTTTGATAGTTGGTGTAAGGCTGAGACAGTCCTAAGGTTTGGCCATCCGCGCAAGTATGTGTATGTGCTCTTGCTTATAAGTGTACGTTCCACTTTATGCATATACATTATATATCGTGGAGTTGAAAGTTCCAACTTGAAACTACTATATTAATAACAGATACGGGTAAAAAACCATTTCCAATAAGAAATAGACGTGTAGGTCCATGCCCCTGTCATTGGCTCAAAATATAAGAATTTGACGTGAAGGCCTATGCCCTGTCATTGGCTCAAAATATAAGAATTTGACGTGAAGGCCTATGCCCTGTCATTGGCTCAAAATATAAGAATTTGACGTGAAGGCCTATGCCCTGTCATTGGCTCAAAATATAAGAATTTGACGTGAAGGCCTATGCCCTGTCATTGGCTCAAAATATAAGAATTTGACGTGAAGGCCTATGCCCCTGTCATTGCCTCAAAATATATGAATTTGACTCAAATATATGAATTTCACGTGTAGGCCTAAGCCCTGTAATTACCTCAAAATATAAGAATTTGACGTGTAGGCCTAAGCCCTGTCATTGATACAAAAGGTATTTCAACAAAATCTATAGACTCCCACTACTGTTTATTTATCTCATCCTCACTGGTAGCTAATAGATAGATAGATAGATAGATATAACTTAATGTGATGACACATTTGAATTTTGGTGGGAATAATGGAAAATCAGCTGTTGTTACTTATTGGGGCTTGGGTGTGAGGGGGGCAAGTTGAAACTTGAGGGGGCAAGTTGAGTCTTGGGGGGACAGTTGCCCCTCCCCCCCCTCCCCCATAAATGACGCCCCTGACTGGGATAGTAAATGCAAATCGAAAACTATTACTATTTGTATTACTACAAAGTTTCAACACAACTGTAATTTCACATAACCCTGTGAAATTAGCAGTTTTTCTCTCATTTTATGGCAAATGCGCAGGTAACTAAGAGAAAATGTATATAAGGAAGGATGTTTTTGGCTAAATTAATCAAGGGTTATTAGTGGACAAAGGGGTTGGCAACTTTTGGCAACTTTTCTAGCAATCATTGGCAACTTTTAGTCTTGGAAATCTGGCAACCCTGTAATCAGACTGGGACCTAGGTGGTCATTCAGTGCTGGAATTCAGGCGTAACAGGAGGAAAACCTCGGAGCAGTCGCAGTACGGAAAACAGATTAGCAGAAGAGGGTGGAAAGTAAGATGGAAAAGGACTATGCATATAGCTTGTCACATACCTAGCTATATACATATACCTAAAGTATATATGTATTTGAACTAAGTATATGAAGTTATATCGTAGCAAACAGGACTTAATCTACAAATGTCCTTTAATATCCAAATCGCTCTACCTCGGAATTAACATTATTTTCATGTATGTTAACCAAAGGGGAATTTCTTGAGTTGATAATTATTATAGATTGAATCCACAAGAGGACGAAATTATTATCAAATAAAAAATTGTCCTTCAGTTAACATATATGAAAATATATTAATTCTGAGGTAGAGCGAATTGGATATTAGAGGACATTGTGTAGCTTAATGCATATATACATGTGTATAATATATACATATGAATATGTATATGAATATATATTTATATGTATATATATATATGTATATATTGTAATGGTAATTGCTGAATAGCAAAGAAAGATAAAGGAAAGGAAAACTCATGATCGAGAAATTCTGCAGCAAGGAGGCATTCGCGCCCGTGTTGGAGGCGCCTGTTCTTGTGGTTGTTCTGGAATCGTCGGGCGTGTTGTGGAGCCCAACAGGCGCCGAAGTGTCGTGAGAAACGGCGCGACTTCTGATGCAATACTTCGTTGAGAAACTTCTAAATCGTTCTGGTAATCTCGGGAGTCTGTGACACTCACCGGAGGCCCCGCCCCCAGAATGCCGTATAAATACGACGGACGAAGTAGGAGAAGACAGATCATCAGTTAGTCACAGAGTAAGAGATCATCAGTAAGAGCCACAGATCCGATTATCAGTGAGAGCTCAGCAGCAGAGATCAGAAGGACGAAACATCAAAGAGAAAAAGTCACTTGAGAGAGAATTGGTTGGACTCTAGTCAAGTCGTCTTCAGGAGTGGACGACCGAGTTATTTCGACGTTGAGTGAGGCTTCAGAGAAGAAACGTTCTGCTAGAGGTTTTGGGGAGTTCCTGCCCTTCAAGTATCAAGAGTAGACATTATTTTCTGCAATACGGAGTCAAGAAGACGTCTGTAATCGCAGTTCTCCTTTTGTGAAGCCATTGTTTCGAGTTGCAAAACTGATTGGCAAGTAATTTCATTACCTTACTGTTCCCCCAGTTCATGCAGTGTAAGATTTTACCTTTTTTATGTAAATAGGAGACACCATTCTGCATTTATCTTTGTTAGTGAGCTTGTAAATAAACCTTTGTTGTGTTAGTGTTTCTTTCTATATTCGTATCCCCAGTTTCAACTGTTGGTGTTGAATTTTTTATTTTTTATTTCATATCGAACCTGAAGCGGACCTCTCTCAGAGGCCGTAACACACACTCACACACTCACACACACACACACACACACACACACACACACATATATATATATATATATCATATATATATATATATATATATATATATATATATATATATATATACATTGTTCAAGATTTTAAGGCAGAACCAGGGAAAGTTGAGATCTCTTATTACAAGATTCATTCATCCTTGTCTATATGCAAGTTGCCCCTTTGAACTGAAAGCATCCATTCTCTAGAAAGCTATCTCTGGTCCCATTGGCTGTCGGAATTTAACCCCCACACGGCGTGGGCGGAACTTACCAGAAGAAATTTTAAAAGGAGCAGGGACCAGCACCTCGCCCTCAGAAGAACCTTAGACCTAAGAGAGGTCAAAAGCTCCTGCTATCTCGCCCTGCAGACAACACTTCACCCGTCTGCTCCCCCTGCCTCCTCTGGGAAGATCCCAGATATTTTTATATGTCCATAGTGCACAGAAATATCAGCAGATAAGAAGACTACCAAGCCCAAGATTTCCAGGTACTGTGAGAGTAAATTCCAGTTCAACCAGGGAATTGTTTTGCCTTTTGTCTGTATTTCATTTCCATTCTTCCAAAGCGACTTCCCCCTCCTTTGTTTAGTTTCTCATTTCCCCAATCTTGATTCAGTGCTGTGATTACTCCCCTTGTGATACTAGTAAAAATCCCCTAGTAAATTCGAGCAACAAAATAGTTCTCTCTGTGTAAATTCCCAGTTATTTTCATCCCCCCTGAGTGGCCTGTAAACTTTTGATTGAAAGAAAGTAGTGTGTAACGCTCGCCCACATGTGCCCCTAGCCTTATGCCAGTATACCATCTCTTTGCAGACAAACACCATGCCTGATTGTGGTAAAACTTGGGGACCCTTTGGAGTAAGCCTTGCATTTTCAATAACCCGTTTGCGCAAAACTCTGAACGCCATGTCTGGTTGCCCGCAGCCACGTGTTTCGGTGGATCTACAATCAACCACCTTATTAGTTCCTGGACCTATGTAAATTAATGTAAATATAGTGAATTTAAAAACTAAACTCCAGCTTTTTATGTAAAATTCCCCCTTCCTCAGTAATATCGGTCTTCTGCCATAGTTTTCCCCTTTCTTGTTTGTGACCTCATTCCTCCATTCAAGGCCAATTTTTTTCAGTGTTAAACTACATTTTTCAAGAGCGAACAAGCAGTTCAGAACAATATATATTATATATATATTATATATATATATATACTATATATATATATATATATATATATATCTATATATATATATATATATATTATATATAATATATATATATATATATGTATGTTACGCTCATTATTGAAAATTGCCAATTATTGAAAATCGGCAATAGAAATGCCTATTGTTGAGAATGAGCAAGCGATTTGCCGATTATATAAAATGAGCAATTTTTCTTGCCTAGTATTTAAAATCAGCAGGGTTTCAAAACTCGGCAAGACCATTTTGCCGAATATTGATAAATCGACTACTATACCATCTGTAATTAATGGGTGAAGAAATTTTGTGAATAGAATATATGTTGACATTATTTTTAACTTTTAATGTTTTATCCTATTCTAATCTCTTTTGTTAATGGCAGTTTGGCCATTTATAAGTAAGTTTAAGTAGCCTATCACCAACAATTGTTGTCAACTTGTAAATAGGAGTGAAGGTGTGATGTGAAACATACGGTACTCATGATAATTCTCTCGACAAATACGTAGATTAGTTACAGAATTCTTTTCATTCTTTACAATAGTTCTTGGCGAATATCGAATAATCCTCATGGCTTCAGCGATGGAAGTAAAAGAAAATTTCGAGGCAAGGTTACGGACCATCGTTGAAGGAAAAGGGAAGAACACAAGACTGTTCTCGCTTGAAAAAGTGAAAGATATTATATCAAGGTTATCAAAGGATCTAGAAAGTGATGCTATCACCACTATTGATTATAACTATCTTTCAAGATATGAGATTCTTAAGGTTGATGAAACGGAATGTTTGATAAATAAAAGAACAGATGGGGAAGAACATTACAAATACGGATAAATAAAAAACTGATATTATAATAGAATTAAAAAATATATGATGGCTGTTATAAAATGAGTGTATTACAGTAAACATTCTTAAACTGTTATTAAACTAGAGAGTCATTATGGTCTACATTAGTTTGCTTAGTGCTTAGAATGGACCTTCCAGCTGTCAAAATTGAATACTGGTTGTTTGAAACACTTAAGTTACAATATTTTCAATATTCGGCAACGTTATCAATATTCAGCAAAAACGTGTTGCTAATATATAAAATGAGCAATATTTTGCCCATTATTGAAAATTTTCAATATTAGCCAGGGCCCTTGCTGATTATCTAAAATAGGCAATTTTTTTGCCGATTTTCAAATAATCGGCAATTTTCAATAATGAGCGTTACATATATATATATAATATATATATAGAGATATATATATATATCAAAAACTTCTCCAGCATCTCTTGTATAGTATTTACACTAGAAATAAAGTGTCCTAAACGCAGCGGCCAGACTACTTAGGGGGGGGGGGGGGGGGGTGGGGGGGGGGGGAATAAGACGTGCAATGCACCAGGCCCCCTGTGATTGGGGGTCCATCTGGCCCCATCATAGTGTCTAAGTAGATTGATTTGGTGAAATATTGTAAATATGTCTAGGTAATCCTACTATAATGGGCGTCATGTCTGTCCGTCTATCATTCAATCATGGCCAAACAGCTGGTCCAATGGGCATGCAACTTGGCAGGGTTATAGTGGGGACCCATAAGATGGTTTGTAATGGGGTTTCATCCTACCTCCCCCTCCCACTCACCTCCGAAGGGGGTGGGGGTGAGAAGAGATTCCCTGAAACGAGGCTGGTTACGCCCATAAACTTAGTTACTTTACGAATTTATCACACATAATTTCTGTGTACATATGTCCGCTTAGAAATAATGGAAATATATACATGATAATGATGATCACAGTAGTAGTTTTTATTCTTTTCTATACTATAGTATCATCACTATCATTTGTTATTATTGTTATTATATTGTTAGTGGTAGTAGTTTAATAATAATGATGACAATACTAATAATAATAATGGTAATAATGATAATGTTTTATTTTTATCTATAATATAGATAAAAATAAACCTAATGATAGTAATATTAATAGTCATCATAAAATCTTAAAGATGATGAAAATAATGATCATGATTACGACGTGACTTCTTCTAATATTTGAGTAAGTTTTTGGCATTTTCACACAGGCCCACACATACACAATATATATGTATACACATATAAAATTTATATATACATAACCTATATAAATATATGTGCATATATATATATATATAAATATATGATATATAGATATATAGATATATATATATAGCAATTGAAACACCAGCAGGGAAGTGCCATCTACATATCAGTAAGGACACCAAGGCCAAAACCCAGAACAGCATTTTTGTACAACTTTATTGGGACATGTTTCGAGTAGTACTATCACGCGTTATCAACCTACAAAATTTAAAATTAAAATTAATGACATTATAGTTCTTGCAATCAAATTTTCAATAATAAAATGATATGTATAAAAATTATACAATTATAAACCAGAGACCAAGTATTTACTGAGTACTGAAGAGTTTAATATTTTACAAAGTCTAGCTAAAGACACATCCATTGTGGTTACAAAACCCGATAAGGGCAATGGTGTAGTCTTGCTGAATAGAACAGAGTATGTTGATAAAATGATAGACATCCTTAATGATTAGACTAAGTTCCACGTAATTAAGAAAGACCCTTTCAAATGTATTGTGCATTTAGAAGATAAAGTCAATAGAACATTAGACAAACTATGTAAATCTGGCTGTTTCTCTAAAGAGGTTTTTCATGGCCTTCAAGCGTCCGGGTCGCATATTTCCGAAGTGCACTCAACGTTCGGCCAGACTCCGCCCCTATGGCCACTATGGGAGGAGATATCTCACTTTCCTCACAGACGACGCATTCGCATTTCGCTCTGCAATACTGCCCACTTCATTCTTATCCCAGTCATTAGCTTATTTTTTTATGTGTTTATAATTTCTTTGTTATGTAAACATGAAATCGTATGAATCTGGTGGTGGTTGGCTGTCCTGCGCAGTCGAAGTTCAGCATCTGCACAAACGAACGCAGTGTTCTTCACAATTTAAGCTGATATATTTAAACAAGGAATATAACATTTTCTTGACTGTTTTGCTTCAACTTAGATTCAATAAACTTTCGCTGTTGAGAACCACTTTGCTCGCTATTACGTAAGAAACTTCTTGCTTTATAGGTTTCTTTTGCAGACGACGTATTAGGCTTCTACATGTTGCCATCTGTTGCCGTTTTTACGTACTACTCACTAGCTATACCGTTCATTCTTCTCCCAGACGTTCGCTAATTTTGTTAACTTTTTATTTTTATGTTATATCAACATGAAATTTGATGTATATCCATATTTACGATAGCAGTATACATATTTTGCTATATAAATCAATATTATTCACAGATTCATCGTAATATCATGCTAACCAAAGTTCGTTTAGAGAAAATGCGTTTTTACATTAGAACCTGAATGGTAGTCATGCTCATGACAGTTACACGAATTGATCATAATATGTGGTGTGTTGTTTCATATACGAATAATATTTGTATTTACATAACTTTTATTGCTTATTTATAATTTTTCTTGTGGAAATTATCTAAAATTGTCTAAAATAATCAGAAAGGAGGTGGCGATGCAAAGGCACACTCCTCCGAGTCCTACTAACATCATCATCAAGTCAAAATAAAAGCAGAGATGGCGAGGGAATTCCAATTTTCAAGATCTTGCACGTGGTAACTGTGTTGGTTCTGGTTCCAAGTAGCATGGCAACAATGAGATCCCTCGATTTTGTGGATGAAGGATTCGATAACATTATCCTGGAAGACACGACAGACACGCTGGCAATAAGAACAAAGAGGAAGCAATGAAATTGAAGGACACTTATTTTAAGAGAAATTACGTGAGTTCCGTCTATAAGAGTAAATACGCACCAAAGAGATTCGCTTACCATAAGAGACTGCAGTGCATACATGCAGGCAAGCTACACAAGGGAGTGAAAAAACTTTTACTGGGTACTACGCATTTATACCTTCTTTTTTTTTCCTGACAAATATTTAGCTTTTGAGTAATGTCTACACTGAATATGCAGCAGCAGCAGAAGTTTTTTCTGACGCACTGCATACACTGGGAGACAAAAAAGTTAAGTATATCTTAGTTTTACCAGACCTCTAAGCAGAATAACAGCTCTCCTAGGGCTGGCCCGAAGGATTAGGATATTTTTGACGTGGCTAGGAACCAATGGTCACTAGGCAACGGGACCTACAGTTTATTGTGGGATCCGAACCACATTATATCAAGAAATGGATTTCTATCACCAGAAATAAATTCCTCTGATTCCCAATTGCCGAGAATCGAACTTCGGACCACCGGATATGTAGCCGAACGCGAAAACCGCACGTCCAACGAGGAACTACTGGGAGGCAAAACTTCTTGCAATAGTGTAAGCTTTTTCATGAAGAAATGAAAGGTATTAAAGTCGACTAACAATCTAAAATTAGCTCCTTACATTCTTATGGAGCATCATTTAAATTGTCTGGAGCTGGCAGGGGTAAAATACCTTGTTAACCAACATCAGTTGCTAGACGTCCAGTTGGCATGCCAAGAGGAGTTGCCTCAATTGGAAAGGGCAGAAAAGGAAAGTCTGATTTGCTCGTAAAAGCAGCTAAACGTAAGAGAAACTTGGCACTCAGTGTTGTGCTGAAGCAGCAAAATGCCAAAAGCCATCAACATTAGTGAAGTGTTAAGCCTTGTGTCCTATCTTTGCTAGTGTATCTTCATAGCTCAAATTTCTGAGCTGTGGTACCCATCTTGTAACTGCTCTTTGTACTTTCTTTAGTTCTATATTAATGCTTCTTTTTGAATGAGGTCTCCATACCACTGCTACCTATTCCAGAGTTGGTCTTCTGAAAGATAGTATCATTCCTTTCACCATTTCTTCATCCTCTGTGAAAAGTACTTTTATATTTGCTATAACTACGTTGCACTTCTCATTTATCATTTCTGTGATCTTCAGATTATATTTTCTATTTACTATGACTCGTATATGTGTCACCTACTAGCATCCATATACGTAGCAAGCTGCTTATATAATAATCTACAGACATTTTTTGTAATAATGATGAAAATGGATTTATTTTTCTTACATTATATTTTTTGTCTAGTATGTATGTATTCTGGCACTTAAGAGTCCTCCCACTTGTCCTTTTACTATAAGTCAGCAGCAAGTAAGACAATTGATCTCGCAGCTTAATATTATCATTAGTATTATTTAGCAATAGAGGCTGATGGAAGATATTTTCACAGTATAGACATTTATTTTTTTAAACTCCCTCGTGTCCATGTTTGATGTACATAAAAAGTTCGTTCATTTATGCAACATTGTACTGCAGTGCAGATGACAGAAAGTGATTAGCAGGTTGTAGCAACAGGTAAAGCATGTATGGACTAGAAAGTTATAACTGACTGACAACAAGGAAGAACTCCAAGTTGTGCAAGGTTGCCATCCTTTAGAAGTGAATATATCTGAGAGCAAAATTGAAGAAACACAAACTAAGTGTTGAACTTGAGGTCATTGTATCATGAAGTGAAAAGAATTTTTCTGAAGCGTACTATCTAAAAAAGGAAGGTTGAGCCTGTACATTTTTGACATATGCAACTAAAATAATATTACAGAAGTGTACGCAAGGGTAAAAATTGAGAAAAATAAAAAAATTCCTTTTCATATATGACTTTAATAATTTCACCAACATTCCTTTACCCAATTCATCAATGCCTCACACATTTATTTTCCACATTGGCACCGACTGTCCTCTTCAGTGCACTTGATAGTATGATGTCTCAAGCCATACAAAGAGGTGGCTTTTCAAAACATTAATAACAAAAATAGGATTGCTTTCCCTTACATTCACCATAGTCTTTTTTTAAGCAATTTTTTTGGCAAGAAAGAGCATACAATACATTGGGGCTTGTGACTTTTGTCAATATACTGTGCTGGAAAATACCTTTCAGTAACATACATTGAGTTTTGCTCCCTTTATAGCCTAACCCACCGTCAATCATTTTTCCGTGATTTTTTGCGATCCAGCATATTAGTGGATAAGTGGGATTTTCAGTCTACAAATGCAGCATTAACTATTATGTGCCAAATGGATTGGTACCATCTGCTCTTTCTTTTGTAAGGATTTGTTGAGCAAAGTTGATGAAACTTTCAACTCTCATGCGCCCCCCCCCCCCCCTTATACATATATATTCTACATGAACACAGGGCTGGTCAATTCCTGTCTCCCATTTTTGACTGAATTTCCACTTTATATGTCCTCACAAAAGAAAAGAAAAAAATAATTCCTAAGGTTAGGCTACACACAGAGTAAAGGGAAAAGTAAAAGGGTATCAGCTGACTGATAAAAACAAAACATAAAGTATTTATGACAATAGTAAATTAAATATTGTGGTTTATTACTAAATGTGATGTTTATTGAAAAATTAAAGTTTCTTTACAAATTCCTCTCGTATATAGTAACAGAAAAAAAAGTTAGCCCACACGTCAGCTGATAAATGTAAAAAAAATTTCGGGTTTAGGGAACGAAGCTCCTTTCCTCTTAAATGTGCAAGTCATTTGACTATTATTCATACTGATTAAGTAAATATATATAATAATATCTGGAAACACCATCAACTGCCACATTTTGAGCTTCATTTGCGATGAAATACGATACATTTTTGTAATTGTCATGGCAACCGTTGACATCCTAATGTAAACAAACCTTCACTTTCGCTAAACAAACTTTGGCTACCATCATATTACAATAAATTTATGAATAGATCGATGTATATAGGAAAATATGCATATTGCTTTTGTAAAATATGGATATATATCACAATTTCATGTTTACATAACATAAAAATAATAAAAATATAACAAAATAAGCTAATGACTGGGTGAAGAATGAAGAGGGCAATATGGCCGACCGAAATGCGAAATGTGTTGTCTGCCAGGAGTGAAATATCTCCGCCCACAGTGGCCATAGGGGCGGAGTCTGGCCCAACGTTGAGTGCACTTCGGGAATATGCGTCCGGGTCTAGACCAGGACGTCTGTACGGGCTCCCCAAGGTCCACAAGGAAGATTACCCATTGAGACCTATTCTATCAGCTATTGGAACTGCCAACTATAATACCGCTAAGTTTCTTGTTCCCATCCTTGCGCCGTTAACTAAATGACTCCTTTCATTTTATCAACTGCCTAAGAAACTGTAATTTTGATAATTGTGTTATGGCATCATTTGATGTGAAGTCTCTTTTCACTCAAATTCCACTGGATGAGACGATTGACATCTGTCTAAATCAGCTGTTTAAAAATAATAATGATACTGTCAACGGTTCAACAGGTCTCAGTTAAAGGAACTTTTATCGTAGCTACCAAAGAATGTTATTTTTGTTTTTTTAACAGCATGTTATATAAGCAAATTGATGGTGTAAGTATGGGATCCAGTATAGGACCATCTCTGGGCTAATGCTTTTGTGTGTTTTATGGAGAAGAAATGGTTAGACGATTGCCCTTTAATTTTAAGCCCTTATTGTACAGGAGGTATGTTTATGATACTTTCTTAATTTTTAAGAGTCGTGACCAGATTCCTCGTTTTTTAGAGTACCTTAATAGTAAACATATAAATATAGAATTTACATCTGAAGTCGAAGATAATCATACACTTGCTTTTCTAGATATTCAAGTTAAAAATCTTAATAATAAATTTCACACTTCAGTCTTTAGAAAGCCTACTTTCACAGGTCTTATGTCTAAATTTCAAATCAGCTACACCTTGAAATATAAGATGAATTTAATATTTACGCTAGTTACCAGAGCATATAAAATTTGTTCTAGCTATTTGAATTTACACGAAGAATTGGAATTTCTAAGGTCACTCTTAAAAAACAATGGCTATCCGTTGAATTACGTAAATACATATATTGGTAAACAACTTTCAAAAAACTATATGTAAACAAACAAACCTGAAAACTACTGCTAACGTAAAGAAACCTGTTATTTATTTACCTTTAACTTTTACTGGAACTCATAGTTACGATCTATAAAAGCAATTAATTTCTATTTTG
>NC_087214.1:35808896-35911396 GCF_015104395.2 Macrobrachium nipponense | reverse complement strand
TAAAACAACTGAATTCACAATTATGAATAGTAACAATAATAACGGCACTAACAACATACCTAAAACACCAATAAACAAAAATAACTGAATGAACAGTACTATCAATATGAAATACATAGAAAAAAAAATTTGACTAGTACAAAAACTGAAAGGATAATGTTAAACTCACAGAAATACATAAGAAGGAACTTGACAAGTACACCAAATTAAAGAATAATGTTAAAACTCTTCACTATTTTATCTATGATAAGATTGTCTAATTTGTACATACCAGTGCTCAGATTTAAAAGTTTTCCAGAATATGTCTTTATAAAAGCAGATTCAATTATATTCCTACTAATATAATCGTTACAAAATAAAATCTCTTCTGCCTCTGTCCAATCAATCGCATGGTTAAGATTACTAAGGTGAATAAAACCAGAGTCAAAGTAATAGGGTCTGCCTAACTCGGCAGTGGGGGCGGAGCTAATACTGTGACGTCAGAAGAGTAACACTGCCCGTGCTCCTCCATTGAATTACTCAAAGCTTTAGTTTTTATACATTTAATCCATACCGCATGGATTTTTTTTTTATAAAATCTGATAAAACCTGTATATGTAGAGGTCACACTGCTTGATGTTTTTTAATAACCATTCAAAGTATAGGGTTCGCTTAAAACTCGGCGTGGGGGAGGGGGGAGCTAATACTGTGACGTCACAAGAGTAACACGCACTTGTTTCTCCACTGAATTACTTAAAGAACCATAGTTTTTTATACATTTAATCCATATCGCATGGTGTTTTTCATAAAATCTTGATGATAAAAATCTTTTAGAGGTCACATGTTTGATTTTTTTTAATACCCATTCTCTCATTTAGTCACCAAACCTTGTTTTATTGCACAAAATATACCAGTTTGAACACACATAGCTACTACAGCTTTGGTTTCTTCATAGATCTTATCTTACTTTATTTATTCACTTACCTATATACTGGTTTGCTGTATTCTCTTCCAGTCCATTTCTTTTTAACATGACAACTCTCCTCTCTTTCTCTCTCTCTCTCTCTCTTTTTCAGGTAGTAATATTATCAAGATTTTAAATAATTCTTAAGAAATGTATTTAGTTCTGTCACTGTGTTCATACCTCACTTTGAAAAGCAAATTTTTTTATGATAAAGGTTAGAATGATAGATTAATTATATTTTCCAAATATTATTGTGAATACTTATTGTTATGCAATAAATACAAAGAAAATGTGGATACAGGCAGTGTTAAAAATGGCAGTTGCATTTGCACGACTTGGCCACAAAAAAGAAAACAATATCAAAAGTATAACAGTTGCATCATATACGATATAAGGTTTCAAAGGTATAAATGATGAAGACAATGATACAGGGAACACATTTCCAGCAAATTTCTCATTAGCACTTCATATCACATAAATATACTTCCGAACACATAATTTTACATATAACACAAACTGTATACATAAAGGTATTAATTATGCATGCCTCAAACGATTATAATATTTTCGAAAAGAGTACAAAAAGTTATTAGTCAGTCTGACTGGATGTATCTGATGACATTTCACAAGGGGAGGGGCTAGATTTCAGATCTCTCACGAACACTTCATTTTTTATAATTTTTGCGTGCGTAGATAATATTTTCTGTGCGCGATTATGGGGTTGAAAATAATTGTAATTGTAATGTGTCATATACCAATTGAAAGGGCATTCTTTGTACTTTTACATGGTATATGGGAAAACGTGATATGATGAAAAATTATGTAAGAAAAATGTGGTAAATATTTACATAAAATTTAAAAAAATTAGTCCGCCTTTGACTTAGAATTTCTCGAAAATTTCTGAGAACACCTATCAATCTTATTTATGCATTATATAGTAAATTTTATCAGCTTTCTAATCAATTTTTCAGTTTCTTTTTATCATCATCCCTTAGTCAGATACGCTACGAAACGTGAATGTATGTAGGTTGACGGATGAAGTAATTGCACATTTTTGTGCGTAGATAATTTTTCTGTGCGCGCTTGTGGGCTTGAAAGTAATCGTAATTGTAATGTGCTATATATCATTTGAAAGAGCATTCCTTGTACTTTAACGTAGTATACGGCAACATGCAATAAAAGGAAAATTTATATAAAAAAACGCCATCGCAAAAAGAGTTATATGAAAATGTTATCATAAATATAGTTTCATAAAGATATGGTCCTTTTGTAACTGATGACGTTTCACAAGGGGCGGGGATAGGTTTTAGTACCGCCTCGTGAGCAGACCCTGTATATTTTGACCCTGAATAAAACGGGCACTAGAAGTCTGTCCTGTTCTAACCGAATATTTTTGTTGATTTAATCTTGTAGACAAATCTTTCCCAGTTTGGCCGACATATTTCTTATCACACCCCTGACAAGGAATTGTATAAAGGCAGCAAGTAGATGAAAATGGGAAGTTCTTTATCAGTATATTACAAACCGTATTTGGGCTTTTAAAAAACAAATTTTACTTTAAAAAATCGAAGTACCTTAGGCAAATCATAAAAATTCTTGTGGTATAGTAAAACCAACATATTACGGCATGAAAAGGGTTCTCTAACCCTATTTGAATAGAAAGTACCCTTGGCCATTTTTAATGCCTTGTCTATAAAAAACATCGGATATTGAAGTTTTACACCTATGTCACATATTTTTCCTATTTCTTCATCTAAAACTGGTTGACATAGTCAGTGTTTTTCTCTTCTGTAAGTAGTTGGGTCATTGGGCAATTACTCTTTTTCTTTTGACTTGTTGGGATGTAAAGCGGTTGGGTAATCTGGACGAATGCTGTTTCTGTTTGTAATGGCCTTATTGTACATACATATGTAATTCTTTTCCACTTTGCTTTTGTGAGAGCTTTCTTGCTCAATAGATTTTACGTTTTGTATTACTTTGTGCCCCGAAGATGTGTTAAATACACGAAAGTACTTGGCACTCTGTCTTTTCTTTTTTGAAATTTTCCCTGTGGCTTTTGCTGGTAAACAAAATCACGTGCTTACTTTTGTGATTTTATATATATATATATATATATATATATATATAAATATATAATATATATATATATATATATATATATATAATATATATATATATATATATATATATATAATAAATAAATAGGATGGAGAAAAAGCCAGCGCAGCATCATACATTTATCAGGGCTGTAAAATATACAAAATATACAAATTAAAAAAAAAGACTCAGTATTAATATTAATAAAACTGAAACACATAAAAGTTAAATATAATAATTTAAAAAATTAACTAAAGAAAAAATATATATATATAAAAATGAAAAAGTGAAGAATGCTTAAGTTAGTACCTATCTCTATGGAGTTAAAAATCTGAGTGACGTTGTCTGGTTTGGACTGGAGAGGAGGACGTCAACTATGCTATATATAGAACTGTGGAAGAAATCTGACCATTTAATGGGGCACAAGCTGTTTGATTGTTAACGACTCTAAAACAGAGAGAATAGTCATTGGGTGCTTGGGTGACAATGCGAAAATCCTTATATGAAAATGATGTTTTACATTTATCACAATGTTCTCGTATGTTAGAAAATTCTTTTGTTTTCAAAGTACATCACGTACGGTGACTGACTCCGAGATGAGAATTGATTCCGACTTTGAGCAATCTTTTGGTGGCTCCCACGTATTTCCCAATCTTACATTTCGGGCAAGTAAAGCTATTATACCACCAAAGATCGCATCAAAGCCGGAAGTTGATCTTTGTGGGAGAACAAAGAACCCAGAGTTCTAGGAATTTTTGCTATCAACTTAAGATTCACAGCCGGAAAAGTTTTTCTATGAATGGACTTTTTTGTATTGTGCACCTTAAAATGCGTTGGACTGAATGAAAGGTACAGAGGCATATATTAATAATTTTGGCACGTTCGGTACAAGTTGACGTGGCTGAAATTTATCATTTAAAAAGTTATTGACATATTTAAAGAATAGGCTGGGGGATACGAATTGTTTTTAAAGAAAACTGGAGTAAAAACTGCATTTCGCTATGGAAGTTATGCCAGCCCTGCATGATGAGAAGTCTCGAAAATTTGGAAAATAAATGTATGATGCTACGCTGGCTTTTCTCCATCCTACTTATATTAAATCTACGGCGTTCCAGATGCCCCAACCTTCATATATATAATATAATATATATATATATATATATATATATAATATATATATATATATATATATACTCACACACACCCATAAATCATATAATTGTGTGTGTTTTGATTAATTCATGAGCATTAGTTACTGGTAAATCAAGTAATGGCAATTAATTTTGCTTTTCACGATAAGAGGCCCCACTCGAATCCTTTGCGCCTGAGTTCATAACGACTTTTGTAGAGGCGCTGACCTCACGTAGGAACTCTTATATATGTTGACAATGTTGATTTCATGGGATTCCCTCTTTTGTACACCTCATGAAAGTACCAGAGCAGAATAGGCATTCGCAAATGAATTAATTAACACTGTCCTTGGTATTCAATTCCTTAAAAAAACCTCTTTACTTGATCTTCAGCTTTGAAGATACGTTCACAATCTGCTTTACCAAATTTTGGATACTTCCTTTCACCTTCGAACTGCCTTTTGTTTACATCACAACCTCCATTTATAGAATGAGAGGGAGGCCGGACCTTCACCCCTTTTGTCAGGTTGGTCAAGTTTCCATTTCTAGCCGGATTTCTCCAGTCTCCGCAAATCAGTCCTCTTAAAAGCGAGGGTGACAAATAGTTCCTAGTTTTCCAAACGCCCGTCGCTGTTGCGACATTTCTGATAGGTTGGCCTGGAGAGCCTGCTGCAGGCAGTGACTGACAGTCACAGCTATCAGAAATTTTGCAACAGGCATTTGAAAAACTGAATATAGGACATCTCTCCTTAAGAGGACTGTCAGTTATATACTGCCTTGCAGCAGGAGGCTGTCCAGTCCTACGACATTCCAACATCAGAAACCATGCAACAGTGTGTGAAACCAATATCGAACGCTCTTGATTTCTCTGTTACGGGCCCAGAAACTGCTCCTTTTATATAGAATCGCCAATCACTGACCCTTGGAGCTCCAGTTGAACTACGTTCTCCTACCTTCCTCAGTACACAGCTACTGTGTCTGGCTTGAGCCGGTTTCTAAGTGGCATATCTCTCTCTCTCGCTCTCTCTCCTTTTCTGGTCACTAAGTCTTCTCGACTTTCGGTCTAACCACATCTCCCTAGAGATTGCCAACGAAGCAGGGGGAAGAAGGAAGAGAAGACGATGGATTGACGAGCTTAGAAAATATTAGCTGGGATATAGATTGGCGTAGAAAGACCAAAAAACAGAGTGGAATGACGTGTCTGAGGAGGCCTTTGTCCTGAAGTGGACTAGATACATACGTAATTGTACGTATTAGCCACAATGCCCTCTTAACTTTTCGAAGTCTTCACGCTTTTTCGGACAAGGAAACGAATCCGGGGTACCATAACCAGACGAGGTCGCCTAGCCGACCTGACCACGAGGAGGATGTATATATAGGCCTAAGTCTCTGTCATTTTCAGTTAATATTTATTGGAGCTGGAATAGACCCATATCCTCACCATCCATCGTCTGGTAAAGAGTGGCCATTAGATTCTAGATAACATATTCAGCCTAAAAATAAACAAAATCGATTGCCCCCTTGGCTACGATGGGCCTATTCCGGCTCCAGTCAATATAGCTGATAGGATGAATACATGTCCCGCCCACGGCTGATTGGTTAAACGCTTGCCACCCCCATAATCCACACTGGTGATATGCATGTTCTAAAGAAAGCCTAATTGTTTAAAAACGAAAAAGCTCCACTAAAGGCCCAGTTTGTTAAAAGTAGTAGTAGTAGTAGTAGTGGGTGGGATATGCCTTTGAAACGGCTCCCTTGCTTCTTTTATTCCTCCTTTGTTTGTGTTTGTTTGAGCTTCTTCTCTCTGAAACACCACATTTCTTTTATAAAATCTTTCTTATTCTCCACTTCCTCCCTCATTAGAACTACCAATAAGATTATATTTGCTGCTAATTCCTCTTTATTTTCTTGATATGGTTGCTGCATAAAGCTATATCTATTTCTAATTTCATTGTATGCTGGACAGTAAAGTAAGAAGTGTTCTAAATTTTCATTTTGTTCCTCACAGTATAAACATTTTGTATCTTCTCCTTTTACTCTATTTCTATCATTGAATCCTAGTATACCTAGTCTGGCCCTACTGATCAGCATTGTTTTTTCAGTGTTATCATACCAGATTTCTTCTCTTATGTTTTCTTTATATTTTCTGTAGATTCTTAATGTTGACTTTTCATTCATTTCTTATGCCATGTTTTTTTCTGTCCCAATTGTTTATTATTTCTCTTAACTGTTTGTCTTTAACTGCTTCAATTTTACTTAAGTTTATGTTTAGTTCTTTCATATACTCTTTTACTTGCATTATCCAGGTTTTTTTTTTCATACTGATCTATGGTTATCTCATATAGGAGCCTATTTCCACCATTCTTCAGTGTATGTTCCAGGTAGAATAGTTTATTCTTGATATCTGCAGATTGGCAGGAAGAGGCCCCTACTTCAGATCTTAACGCACAACTTGCTGTGTAACTTGGCTCTTTCAAAATTGCTCTGTATACTTTATTGTCTATCTTCTGAAATTCATTTATTGTTTTTCTGTCAAGTTTCATGACTTCCATTGCGTACATGAATGAAGGCATCGCTAGTCCTTTCCAGTACAATTTTCCTATTTTTACCCTGCTGCAGCTTTTATTGATGACTGCATTAGCCATATTTGCCATCTGCTTTGCTTTAATTTGGGCCCTTTTTATCTGTTCTCTGAAGTAGTCTTTCTTGTTGTTGATTGTTACTCCTAGGTATTTAATATTCTTAACTATTTTTATTCCTTCTATGTGCTCCATATTCTCCACATCATCGATACTGTACCAGTCGTTGTATATTAGTATGTTACTCTTGTCCTTGTTTATGTTTAGGCCACATTCACTTGCGATTTCCATAAGGGTTTTTATTGATTTTGTTATTTCTTCTAGTGTGTGCCCTAGTATTAATCCGTCGTCGGCATATAATAGTGCTACTATCCTTATTACTTCATTTCTAAAACCTTCTGTTGTATTTTCTAATTTTTCTATTATCAGGTACGTTATTAATAGAAAGAATATGGTTGAGCCATTGCATCCCTGTCTTATTCCATT
The DNA here is from genome assembly GCF_015104395.2 of Macrobrachium nipponense. Lineage (NCBI taxonomy): Eukaryota > Metazoa > Arthropoda > Malacostraca > Decapoda > Palaemonidae > Macrobrachium > Macrobrachium nipponense. Next base: position 35,904,161 of record NC_087214.1, on the reverse strand, counting down.
GGTTACATTTAGTTCTTTTTGTTCTGTATTGTTAAGGCATAGGCTTGTTACATCATTTGTACATATCTTTGCAACTGTATTTATTACTTCTGTATGTAGCCTATATTTCATCATGACCTCAATGAGCTTTTTCCTATTAACCGAGTCAAATGCTTTTTGGAAGTCTATTGATACTACAAATAATGGGTCCTTTCTTCTGTACGTTTCTTGTATGCAGTATTGTAAGATATATAAATTATCGATTCCTCTCCTTCGTGCGGTAAAGCTTGATTGCAGTTCATTCATTTTTCCTATATTTCTAATATGTTTTTCTATTTTGGTTCTCAGGATCCCCATGAAGATTTTATATGATGCATTTGTTAGAGCAATTGGCCTTAGATCTTTGACTGTGGGGTTTTGTTTTTTGGGCGTAAGTGTTGTTTTTTACTTAAACCAGCTTTTCTGCGTTTTCCTGCCCTTCAGTATTTCATTTAAACATTCTGCCAATTCTTTTTCAAGGTTGTTACTTTGTAAGAGTAATTTGAACAGTACTGGCTTCATTCCATCTGGTCCTGGTGCTTTATTTGTCTTCATTTTCTCAAGTTGATTTTTCACATCTTCTTCTGTTATGTTGATTTCTTCCATGGGTCTAATCTCTGTCTCTGTTGAGTCATACACTCCATGCATATGTTCCCTTAAAGATATATGGCATTTCATCTGCTGTCCTAATCTTTTCACTATTTCTTCCATGTCATGTTTGTATTGTTCTTTCTTGCTTTCATTCCATATCTCTCCTATTTTTTTTGTTTTCTTCTTTTTGGTATATTGTTTTCCCGAATGTTTACCAGCTCTTTCCCTAGGGTTTCGTCCTTCATCTCTTGCTTATTTTCATCGAATATTCTTATCCATTCTTTTTCTGATGTGGTCTTTCCTCTCAGCATGTCTATATATTCCCAGATTTTCCTGTGTCTGTTTTTATCATTCATTATCTCATTTCTTCATATGCTTTCTTTATTATTATCTGTACTTTTTCATTTTGTTTAAGATATGCTTCTTCATAGTATCTTTTTTCTTCTATTCTTGTGGCTTTCCTTTTTAATTTGTTATATATCCTTCTTTGGCTTATTTCTTTCTTTATTTCTTTGGTGACCCATACTGGTTTTATTTCTTCTTGCTTTACTGTCTTTAACCTTCTTTTGATTATCTTCTCTAGGTTATTTGTTCTTGCTTCACTCATTGTTTCTTCCAACTGGGTTAGATCTCCTTTTATGTCTTGTTGGCTTACTTTATACTCTATATATTCAAGGTATTTCCTGGTAGACTCTTCTGTAACTTTCAAATATTTGATTTCTTTTGTTTCATTTCTGAATGTTTTCCTTACTTCAGTGTTCATTTTGAATTGGACCTTTATGAGGTGATGGTCTGATAGATTATATTCATATTTTCCCTCATATATCTCCATATATTCATATTTTTTATACATATTTTGGTTGACTAGGGCAAAGTCTATAGCACTGTTCTGATCTCCTCTACTCCAGGTTACCTCTCCTTTGCAGCTGGGATCTCCATTTAATAGCGTTAGGTCATATTTTTCCATTAGGTCCACAACATATTTTCCATTTTGGTCAAGTTCTTGTGTCCCTATGAAACCTAAATGCCCATTGAAATCCCCAAGGACTATCACGGGCAGGTCTGTGGATTTTTCTATGGCTACATGTAAGGCGCTTATTATTCGTTTATTTCTTTCTTTATCACTAGTTGACATGTAGACCAGAATTACGTTGAATATTGCTGTTCTATAATTAACCTTTACTATTAGAATGTCTTTGTGTTCCGACTTTTCTTTTTCCATCTGGATCTCTCCTTTGGTTCTATACATTATTAGTAAAGCTCCTCCTTTGGTGTCGTCTTCATCTCTCATTGAGTCTACCAGTCTGATGCTTGTTGGGATTAGTAGTAATTTTTTGGGAATAGTAGTAATTTTTGCTGTTTAAGGTGTGTTTCTGCGATGCACATAATTGTGTTTTCTTTTGTTATCTCCACTAGCTCGATTAGTTTTGCTTTTGTCAGTCCTTGGGTGTTTATAAGCTTTATTTCAAGATTTCTTGATATATCTTCTGTCTTGCTCACTATCTTTTCACTTTCTCTATTTACAAAATTGCTTCTACCATCTAACCATTTATCTATCTTTTGCAAACCACTTTTTTCTTCTAGGTCTAATAGTCTAAGATTGTTATTAAAGTTACTTCCTTCACCTACCTGCCCTAAACTAATTTCCCTTCTTCTACTTCCGTCCTCAGAGCTCTTAACATTACTACTAGATATTCTATTTTCTCCTAAATCTAATTTATTTACACTCCTAAAAATATTATTACTCCCTATCTCTAAATTATTTACAATTCTATCTACTTTACATTTTCCTACCTCTAACTCATTTACACTTCTAACAATTCTTTTGTTTCTATCTATGTTCCTCTGGACTTCCTTTTTAGAGCATTCTAGTCGTCTGAAAGTTTTCCCTTCTCTTCAGCTCTCCCTTACTTATGAACCCTTAATATGCTATCTTTTTCTCTTTCTTTAGCAGTCATGTCTGGAACTATAGATATTTTTTTTGTAAATATCCTTCTTTGCATTCCTTAGCAGTCTGGCACTTTTTAATATGTTCCACTTTTCCCTCTCATGGCTGAGTTTCACTAGAAGTGGTCTGGGCCTTGAACTGCCTATCGCCTCATTGTTTTGTTCTTGTTGCAGTTGTGGCCTACATAACCTTCCTACCTCTTTAATTTTCCATTCGTCTTTATTAAGGTTAAGTTCTTTTGTGAATATTTCGTTGCACCTCTCCTCATTCTCTTCATCTATAGCTTCAAGTTCTCTGTTTCCTCTCCTGCTTGAGGCTCTGGCAAGTTAAATATGATTAGGTTTTCCTTCCTTCTGTCTTTGTCCTTCCTGTGCCTCTCTTATTTCTTCCTGAATTGTTTCCCTTATTCTACTGCTGCTGAGGATCTCTTCCTTCATGTCTTTTGCTAGGGTTTCTTTAATGTCCCTAATCTCTTCCTTTATGTCTTTGACTAGGGACTCTTTCATGTCCCTAAGGGTTATTTCTATTTGCAGAAGTCTACCTTTAAGCGTCTGGTTCTCTTCCCTGAGTTCTTTGATCTCCCTATCCTTCTGGTCCTGACACTTAGTACTACAATCTGCACAATACCATTTTATTACATCTACAGCTCTCTGAATCCCAGCATACTGATCATTAGTGATATTGACGCAATTTGTATGAAACCATTCCCTACATTTGTCGCATTCTAATGCCTTTTGTTGCCTCCCTACTTCCCTTCTACACTGTGGGCAAATGTCCCCTGAATTTTGCTTAGGCCTAGCACGGGTATCAACTCCACCTACGCTATCCCGGTTACTCCTAGATCCTGCCATTTCTTATATATGCCCTAGATATGCAAAAATGTCAATCAATGTTGCAATACTTGCTTTGTTCGTTGTGGTCACGTTTAACTCAGAACAAACACAGAACAAAGGGAGAATAACACGTTACCGCTCCTTTAGGTACTAAACAGCTCCACAAAAGGCCCAGTTCATTACAAACTAAAAAGGTCCACAAAAGGCCCAGTTGTTTAAAAAGCTCCACAAAAGGCCCAGTTGGTTAAAAAATGTCCCAAGAAGGCCTGAGTTGAGAGCTTTAGTCACTAAAAACAGATCTTTTATATTTCAGAAATACCCTGAGAGAGAGAGAGAGAGAGAGAGAGAGAGAGAGAGAGAGAGAGAGAGAGAGAGAGTGAAAAACTCGACAAGGTCTCTGAAACTTGACAATAACTGTAGACGCTGTTGGCCAATGAAAACTACGTCTCCCTACGCTCTAAGTCCTCCAAACCTTCTAAGGGAGGTGGGGACATCCCCCCCCCCCCCCCTCTAAACAGGATCTCCCTGTATCCCTTCGTCCTTCCACGAGGACTCGTAGGATATATGTATATAAACCACCATCTTCACCTCCAGCTCTATGTATAGTATACATTCTCATCTCGTCTGCTTGTGAAGGAACTCTAATGGCTATAGTATCCTTTATATTAATAATAAGGATCATTCCTCCACCTATTATATCCTGACCTCCCAAGAGCGCTGACCCGTGATATTCCTCTAAGGAAAAAGGTTTATATTGCCAAAGCAGCAGCAACGAAGGCCATTTTAGATACACCTTTGTAGTCAAGGGGAACTCTCTCTCTCTCTCGCTGCTCCCGAGATTCAATCCATTCAACCCCGAGAAACCATATTAGGATTTCTCTTAAGAAAAACAGATCAAAAGTCGAATTATTAATCTCTCAGCAAAAATACAAAGAGGTGAAATGTTCTTTGAAGAAAAGTAAACGTAAGATGAAAATGTCATTTTAATAAAACAAATATGATTGAAATGTTAGTTTAGTAAAATAAATAAAAACTGAAATGTTTCTTTTAGGAAATAAAAAAAACGGATAAAACTTTCTTTTAAGAAAATGATAAGAGACAAATTCGTTCTGGAGCGAAAATAAAACATTATATGTAATATATTATATTATATATATATTTAGATATATATATATATATATATCTATATATATACATATATATATATTAATATATATATATATATATATATATATATATATATATATATAATATATAACATACTTCTTTTAAGATAAAATATTCGTAAACGTTACTTCCAGAACGCAAAATAAAAAGATGAACCGTTCTTTTAGGGAATTAATTGCAGACGGGTTGCTAAGGCAACTTGGAGGAAACTTCTGGCAAAAGACCTTCGTCAATCCTCCCCCCCCCTCCTCAATCCTCAATCCTCCACGGGACGCGTAGAGCCAAACGACCTCGATCCTTGTTGGGAAGGAATTTGTTGTTGTGTTCCTCTCAATGTTACAAGGATACGAAACTTCAAACAAAGGAGGTAGGAGTCTTCATGTCTACAGGAACGAAAGGATACGTTCTCCAAGGGATAGGATACGTTCTTCAAGGGATAGGATAATTTTTTAAGGAATAGGATACGATCTTCAAGGGATAGGATAATAAGGAATAGGATACGTTCTTCAAAGGTTACGAAACTTTAAACAGAAGAGATGGGACTATTTCTGTCTACAGAAACGGAAGGATGCGTTCTCCAAGGGATAGGATACGTTCTTCAAGGGATAGGATAATTTTTTAAGGAATAGGATACGTTCTTCAAAGGATACGAAACTCGAAACAGGAGATGGGACTCTTCCCTACTACAGGAAAAAAAAAAGTAGTGTTTCTCCCGCCCGTGGTGTTTGCGTATGGTAACGTTGCGTTCCAGGCTTTAAATAGTTACGCTATGTGTAAGTTTTAGGTAAATAAAAGGATATCTGGGTGTACATATGCAACTGGAAAGTGTTTTAATAATTTACTGTACACGAATCACACCGTTAATATTCGAAATAGGATATTGTTATTATTGTTGAATGTAAGCTGAATGTAAAGTTGGTATCCATCTGTCCATCCGGCTGCGGTGTTTGCGCATGGTAACACTGCATCCTGGACTTTAAATAATATCCTATTTCGAACATTAACGGTGTAATTCGCATACAATAAATTATTAAAAGACTTTTTAATTGCAAATGTATACCCAGATATCCTTTCATTTACCTAAAACTTACACACAGCGTAACTATTTAAAGCCCGGGACGCAGTGCTGCCATGCAAAAACACCACAGGCGGATGGACAGATGGAAAAAAACGGAGTATAGTCATTTCTTGATCGCGGTTTTGGCCAGCATCCAGCCGATGCTCGTGAGCAAAAGTGTTGTGTCGTCACGTTAGGACCTCGTGGTTCCGGAGAACAGTAGGAAAAAGTAAACAAAACTGATCAGCTGATATATCATCATGGCGCCCAGAAATTGTCGGACGGTTGCAAGATGTGCAGCAATGATTGTTTTCTCGGAATCTTACGTGAATGCAAGAGTAACAAAAAACGTTTGTGGGTTCGAGAGTGGCTCAGGAGAAGAGAGTACGTCCCATCAGCAGCAGCCATCTTGTTTGTTTACACTTGGCGGTCGCTTGCGGTTCGTGGGTCGCTGCTTCCCGTCGAGATGGGAAGCAAAGATCTCGAGCTAAAAGCTCCCAGTTGTCCTTTTCGGCAGCAACGTCTCGCGGCTGGAGAAAAAAGGCCTAGTGTGAGGCCACCTTAACTCTCTAAAGCCCGGTACGCAGTGTTACCATACACAAACACCACAGGCGGGTGGACAGTTGGAAAAAAAACCTAGCATAAAAGTCTAGGTGTGAAAGAAGAAGAAGTTCAACTTTGGTTGACACTCATGGAATTCCTCCCCCTTTTTGGAAAGTTGTATAAACATGTGAAGGAGAACTGGCTGCAGGATCCCCCAAAGACAGTATTTAACACTGCTTAATTCCTTAAAGAAAGTATCCTATGCCTAGAAGAATGTCTCCTTTCGTTTCCTGGTAGACAGGAAAAAAGTCCATACCTCCTCCTTGGTTTGAAAGTTTCGTAATTCTCCTTGGAGGAAGTCCCTTAAAGAACGTATCCTATGCCTTGAAGAATGTATCTGATCGTTCCTGTAGACAGAAAGTCCTACCTCTTCTGTTTGAAGTTTCGTATCCTTGGAAGTCCTTAAAGAACGTATCCTATGCCTTGAAGAATGTCTCCTTTCTTACCTGTAGACAGAAAGAGTCCTACCTCCTCTGTTTAAAGTTTCGTATCCTTCGAAGAACGTATCCTATAATATATCCCTGGGAGAACGCATCCTTTCGTTCCTGTAGACAGAAAGAGTCCTATCTCCTCTGCTTAAAGCTTTGTATCCTTCGAAGAACGTATCCTATCCCTAGGAGAACGTATCCTTGTTGTTCTTGTAGTGTTAGAAATCAGAAAGGATTGATATTTGTGTCCGACTGTGGGGAATAGCTGTTCGGTCGTTAGCTTCACTCGAAGCTTTATCTATTTTTCTTAATAAATTAAAAGTAAATAACTTAATGCTACTTAGTATAGTAACTATTAGCGTTAATGATAAGTAAAATGAATAATAAAATTAAACTTATGAATTAAATTACTTAAACGAGTAATTGCCTAATAGGCCATAAGTTCGCGCATGCGTAATATGTACCTGTCAAAGGTAAGAAGTAAATTACCTCGGAGGTTACCACAGCCACGGCGAACAGTTACCGTAAGAGTTACTCATTAGCAAGGCCGGCATCTACATTGGAATGGGAAATTAACCCTGAATAAAACTGAACGTTCTAACTCCAAGACAACGGCAATTTTGGAATACGTCAACGTCAACATTTGTGATAAGTGCTTGACATTATTATGTATCTTTGGCCATGTCTAGGGAAAAAAGGTAATGTACGGCAATGTCACAAAGTTTTATTAGTGGATCTACTCTTTAATGTAAGTTGTTTTGGTTGTTAAATAATTGTTTTGTTTATTAAATATAAGATTGAAATTAAAATAAATTCCAATAGTAGACAGGAAGAATCCTGTCTGAGGACCAAGAAGAAAAAATTATGTATATCTTAGTTTAACAAGACCACTGAGCTGATTAACGTCTCTCCTATAAAGGGATGCCCCCTCCTCAACCCCCAGCAGGATCAGACATTTTCGCATGGCTAGGAACCAATTGGTTACTTAGCAACGGTACCTACAGCTTTTTGCGGGATTCGAACCACCACATCAGTAGTCGAGCACATAACGCCTCCAAAACCATAAACATTAAAAGGATATTATACGTTCTTCAAAGGATACGAAACTTTGACAGGACTCTATCTACCTACGGGGAAAACGGGACACGTATTACCCAGGACCAAAACGTTAAGTAGGGTACACACATGCGAACAGAACCTTGTATTGTAACCGATTCTTGTAACAAAAACAAAAGTGTCGACGGTTCTTCGAGCCCGAACCCGCGAGGTTCGAGGCTCCGTTCGCCCTCCGTCCCGGCAATTGTCGGATTTTGGGCCCCGAATCAAAGGGAGGTCGGGACCTGTATTGCACGCGCTTCAACAGAGGTTGCTGAACTTGTTGACACCGACTATGAACAAGGCCGTCCATAGTAGAGTCCCTTGTTTTGGTCAGTCAGTACGTATATCATGGCTGATTGGGGTGAGGAAGAGGTCCTTCAATCTATTAATCATTACGAAGAAAAGACTTTACTGTGGTCTGCAAAATAGCCGAACCATTTTAATAAAATACGTCGCAATGATGCATGGGTAGATATAGCACAAAAAACGGGGAAATCGATGGAGGAATGCAAGAGGAAGATGACTTTCTTGTTAGCGTCTATGAGATGGGAGAAGGTTAAGGTTAAGAAAAGTACTGGAACAGGGAAAATATGTCGAAGACATTCTGGTGAAATTTTTGAAGTGGCCAGAAACTTCTTGGAATCTCATGTCAGCGAGTAATTCCCGACCACTGTAATCTACCCTTCTAGTATATAACCTTGATTGCTACCATCTTCTTTTATTTCGCTTCATCTTCGTTAAATAATCACACTATAATGGGTGTAATGTCTGTCTGTCTGTCATTCAATCACGGCCAAACGGCTAGTCAGATGGGCATGAAACTTGGCAGGGTTATGGTGGGGACCCCTAAAATGGTTTGTAATGGGGTTTCATCCAACCTACCCCCCTCCTCTGTAGGGGGTGGGGGTGAGAAGGGATTCCCTGAAACGGAGCTATTTCGGGCCGTGAAACGAGGCTAGTTATTCCCGTAGACTTAGTTACTGTACGATTTTTATTACATAATTTCTGTACAACTTCCCCGGAGAAAGTCGTGAATATTTCAGCTCAGACACAATAGAAAATGAAAATTATCATCAATATCCGCAAGATTTTTTTAATAACTTAAATCCATCGGGACTGCCAGTGCACAAAATAATGTTGAAGAAGTACTGCCCGGTAATGTTGTTTCGGAATTTCGATCCTGCCAATGGACATAATAAAAAAGAAACTGACAAGTTCCTACTTACTACTCTTTTTTTTGGAAGACACAGGATCATAAGAGCATTTATCAGTAGCCATAACGCACCGACATACAAGTTGCGTCTTTGCAGTAACATAATGAAAAGAAAGATACTTTATTATTCGTATCACCGTGCAAAGTAATTGACAAAAAAACGAACCAATCAAGATCCCTGTTCCGTTAAATGAAAGTCACCGACAAGAGAGAGAGAGAGAGAGAGAGAGAGAGAGAGAGAGAGAGAGAGAGCCTTTTAACGACATTAATGCACTACAATTTTATAATTTTATCTTGCTATCGAAAAATGAGAGAGAAAGAGAGAGGAGATAATTTGTGATTTGAAAGCTAAGTAATTCGATAATCCTATTACCGTCTTCGTTACTTGACTTACATTGAGAGAGAGAGAGAGAGAGAGAGAGAGAGAGAGAGAGAGAGAGAATATCATTAAAAGAGGGGAAACAACAATGAATAAGAATTTCTCTGCGTTCAGTGATCGTCCCTTGAATTACATTAAGAGAGAGAGAGAGAGAGAGACTATTCGTGTAATCACCCTTATTTTAATATTGCTGAACAAATACTACATATAAATTTTTCACTTCTGCACCCGTATTTTATCACCCATCGTATATGGGTAAGTTTGCTACTGTATATAAATATACGCGGCAGCTGCTACTTGCATGGTGGCCATCGTCGGTAAACAACCCGGACAGACTGGTCACTGATGATCGTAGTCGATGGCAATGAAGTTACGTGGTTACGGTTTGTCATCAACATTTTGACACCTTGTAACTGTATATGCGTAACTCAGTTACACATACAAGGTTCGGCTCTCGTGTGTGTACCCACCTTAACTAAAACACTACTTCTTGAAAATGCCAGGATTTGTAAAAACCTACACAAAAAAGCATTTTATGTATGAACAATTCTTGGTATATTACACATACGGCTGAAACAATTGTACAGGATACCTTACGTATGTTTTATATGCGATGACTGAGACAAGAAGGAAAAAAAAGTTCAATGCCCACCCACTAAAATATTCACAGGCTTCTGCATAATAATACTTGAAATGCGCAGATGTCCTCGGTTTTATCGAGAGAGAGAGAGAGAGAGAGAGAGAGAGAGAGAGAGAGAGAAAGCTTACCTTACCAAGATACGATTGCAGTGCCGGATCTAAATGCGACACAAAATTGCGCAAATCGTACATTTCTCCGATTGCCCCACAAAGTGGTGACTAGATGGACACGAAGAGAAAATTGCCTTTATTTATTTCTTTTGAGAAAAAAGAAGAGAAAATTTAGAATTCACTGAGTACACCCTTTGAATACGCAAAGGCACGTGTATGGTAGGTACATTTGCCACAATTTTCGAGGAGCTGAAAAGAGATGATGATAAATTTCTTAATTACTTCAGAATGTCTTAAAACAACCTTTGAGGAACTCTTGTCAAGTCTACATGACAGTTGCTAAAAGAAATACGACATTCATAGGTGCTATTTCGCCAGTATAACTGGCAGTTACCATCAGGTAAGAGGAAGTAATATGCACCTTTCTTTGTAAATTTGTTTGTCCATATAGAAATTAAAAAAGGATAAATGAAAGCAACAAGTGTTAGCTGAAACATCTCTATTCATCAAAAGTATAAACTGATATATCTATCTCAAAAACAAAAATCTTTTATTTAGATATAAAAAAAATGTATCTCTCTCTCTGTGTGTTTCATTAATTAATGCAAATAAAACCGAAGTGTTAACTATAAAAACTTCTTAAAAAATCATATTTATCGAAATCTTTTATATAAATTTGCCGATAACCTTCTAATTATTTCAGTATCAAAATGTATATGTAACCTAAATGAAAAAACTGCAAATCATTTGCGTAAATAATTTCTCAGTAGTTTATATTTATCCATACCTCCAGTTCTTTCTTATTTACCAATAACACTCTTTATTATTGTTATTATTATTATTGTATGGGTTTTTTTTCGTTGCGTGGAACCAGTGGTTATTCAGCAACGGGAATAACACTATTTATATCCCTCAAATGATTTCAATACCCAATACATCCGCCGATCACCAGAAGCAGTGGAAGTCTATTGCTGCCGCACGTATATGCAGGAAACAATCGCATAGTGTGAAGAAACATATTGAACACAATGGCCAACTGCAATCGCGTCTGGGTGCAGCACCGGACATGTCCAGTGGAGCCTGTCGGCTGTAATGCGTTGCCGGACCGACATAGTGTGAAAAGGTACTACATTAGAAGTAGACTAGCCGCATGTAGGTGCGACATCGTGTCGCATTTACGTGCGACATAGTGTGAAAGGGTTCTTAGGGGTGCCTTGCACTAACGGACCTGGGGAAACCCGAACGAGCTGTAACCAGATCTGGAATTACTAATGCATCTTCCGGTATTTTTATAGCATCTCCAATCTTGGATGGTCTGGGGTGCAGCTTAGATATTTGTCGAGCTTATTCTCAAACACATCCACGCTCACTCCTGATAATATGTTCCTCCTATGAGCTGGCAACGCGTTGAATAGACGCTGCATTATCGGTGCAGGTGGGTTTAGTGGATTAATGTCCAGTGTGCTTTCCCTAGTTTTCCCGGTATAGTTCTGGGCACTATTAATCTACCTCTGCTTGCTCTTTCTGATATTCTTAGCTCCATGATGTTTTCGGCAATTCCTTCTAGCTATCTGTTTCCATGGCTGTATTATCATGTAGCGTTCTCTTCTTTCTACGCAAAGCTTTGTTCCCTACTGGATGGACGAACGTTACCTCCTGGCATTAAAATTCCCCCGGACGGATGAGGAACTTAGCTTCGGTGTCAAAGGCAAATCTGTATTCATGGCGCAGGCAAATTTATATTCGTGTAATGGCTACCTACATGGTCATACGTTGCTTGTATAAACATGACGGCACTTACTCACCTCTCTTCCACCAGCATTTCTTCATATTTCAATACCTTCTTTGGCTCCTCTCTGACTTTTACGAATGACGTCATTCTAAGAGCGGATACGTATGTGTCTAACTGGCGTCACATGCTCATATTCCAGGGGGCGTGGCGGGACTTCGATGTAAACAATGATGCCATACGATGCGCCAGTCATTCCAGGGACGTGATTATTCGAAATAAAATACAATAAACTTAATTTACGTGGAATTTCAACGGAAACATGGTCTTTAACGTAGCGAAATTACCGTCCATAGTCACGACGTTAAACCACAAGGACGCACAGCCGCAGAACTGAACGACAGTCGAGGAAAATTAACACATTTCACACTCCATCATCCTCATCTCCTGACAGTAGACTACTCGGTCCATGATGACTGTAGCTACCTTGCTATGGGGACTCTATGGGAGCAGCGTTGCCACATTTCGCCAGACATCTGAAATGTTTATTTTATTTATTTATTTATTTATCCAGATTCCGAGTATGTTAAAGAAGCGGCTTAAAAACAGACTACCTTCTCGACATTTCGGATTGGGATGGCCATGGTAAGACCTTAGAAAACCCCGTATATTATTCTTAAAAAAGAAAAGAAAAAAGTGGCGACGTGACGTCATCGGAGCCAGCCTGCGCGATCGCGCAAGATTTGGCGGAAATTGTGATTGCACCGGAACATCCCCGGTTCTCGTAAAGTTTCATCCTCGTCACAAGGGAGAATTGTTTCCCATTTTGCCGTGAGGAAGGGAAGTCGAGTCTGAGGATTAATCGACACCATTTTCCTAACAGCTATTATTACTACATAGTTCATCGCTGTCAATGTCACTATGTAGTAATAGCAGTAGCAGTGTTGCCAGCGGTTTTGCTATTCGCCGTACCGCATATCTTCTTTGTGCATTTCTAATCCAACTATCTGTCTGTCAGCATATTATTATTATATTATTATTTTACTATTATCATTCAGTAGACGAGCCCCATTCATACGGAAGAGTAAAATATGAAGCTACAAGCTGAAATGCTTTAGCGCCACAACTGTGAACGCATAACTTTAAAAGAACGATTTAAATTCGCTGGAAGTTTACAAACTTCAGTCCACACAATCCTCTTTTGCAAATTCCGTAGCTAGCTATGCCGAGCCACTCTCGCACCCTTGAGTTTGACCGTCCCCCCGTTCGTATTCTCTTTCTCCCATCCACGGTCCAGACAGGTCAGCCAGACAGCGTCTCAATTTTAAGCCACTTCTGCGCATCTACGTCGTCTGAGGGAGCGCGGTGGTGAGAACCATTAAGAACGTAGGTCTAACACACCGTCTAGAATTTTTTTAGAAGAGAATGTTTTTGATAGTGTGATCTTTCAAGTGTATAAAGAATGTAAATAAAACAACGTTTGCATTTTGAAAATATTTTATTAAGTTACAACTTTTATCTTGTTTCTTATACTTTATCAAAATGTTAAGATATCTCATTCGAAAATATACGGATATCTTTACATAAAAAGCTATAACATCGTCAGGAACGTCAATATTAGACTTTTTCAATTCAAAGCAAAGCTTTTTAAAACAATGTTTATTCTCTTTGAGTGCTTTCCCGTGTACAGCATTAAAGATCTCCCGCATTATTACTAACTGTGAAAAAAAAAAAAAAACAAAAAAAAAAATGACTAGAAGGTACATGCAACTCCCCCTACTTACACATCCTATCCAAGTATCACTCCTTGGTACTTTTTTATTCTTATTTCGTAACTCAGGGTATTTCACACAAAATATTTTGACAATATATCCCCCCAATGTATTTAAGAGCCTCCTCCTCAATTACTCCCTCGATATCTTTTTTTATTTTTAAACATCTGTGTTGTTAGACATATTTCTAGTGCTAACTCCCATTCTTTTGTTACATACTCACCTTCATTGGGAGATTCAAGGGATTTTTCAACTGAGGCGATGTTACACTTTTCACTTATTACCTTCATTTCCTTCCCTAACGACAATTTTTTTATGCCTGAATTTAAACTTCACTGCATTTGGATGATCATGGTGACCATCCAAGGAAGTGTTCAAGGCAATATTGATTTAATCTGTGTCAGCAGCAAGCCAATACTATGAGAGGCTTTTAACATTAAATAAAGCAATGTTGGATTTACATGAAAAAAATTATTCCTTTCTCCAGAAGGAATATATATATATATATTTTTTTCTACATCAGTACCAAATCAGTGCTTTTACCAAACTCTCCATACATGCATGAAGAATTCATGATGTCGAACCAGTCATTGTTATTAAAAGAATAAATTCGGACGTTTCACTCCAGTTATGACACTTCAACAGTCTCCTTTCGTCTAAATATTTTTCTGAATTGGCCCATGATGTAGACACCAGTTGCACTGCTAATTGAACGCGCTGTCTTTGTTGACCCGTTACATTTAAATACATTTCATTGATCTTATATAAATGCAAGTCCATAGTCTGTTTTGGTTTTACTAAGTAATTCTCGTATGCAAGAGAAGCTGAAATACACTCTTCATTATTAAGAAAAAAAACCAGTCAATAAACTATTTCTTACTAATTTGATTAAATGGGGAACTTCAGAGAACACGACGTTAATTCTGTCAGCACGACAACAGGCATTTACCCACTGGTCTTTGTATGGCTTTTCTTTTGGAAAACGATGGTATTTTATATTCGAGTTTTTCGTTCTTTCAGTGTGTATTAGAACAGCCAAATACTGCGCAGTTACTTGGCATTATCAATGGTAGAATGAATAAAAAGCTATATGGGCAAACACAAGTCCTATAGTCTACCTTAGGACAATGAGTAACATATTGTTTTGGTTCGTGACGTCACAGTATTGGTGATTCATACCCAAAGCTGCGCTCTGGCTGACCTGTTGTATCTAGACCGTGAGTTTGACCGTCCCCCCGTTCGTATTCTCTTTCGCCCATCTGACCTTCGAGCACCTGCGCCTTCGTAGTTATAAGTGTCCCGCAGAGGATTTATTCCTGTAGGGAAACTCCGCTGAGGGGGGGGAATACGGCTATTTTCTTTAAAGTTCCCGTAGAAGCCTTGTGCATTCAGGGAACTGGAAATAGTGCCTGGGCCAACGGGAATTCACCTCCGGTAGTTCCCGTCAAGCTAAAAGACGGGTCATGCACAGTCGATCTGGTCGTACGGCGGGAACTGAGTGGGAGGAGACTCCAAAATAAATGACTGCAAACTCGCGTTACTGCACGGTGACCGGTCGGAACCGGGAACAAAGTAGTCAGTCACTGTCAGTCTTAAGTTGGCAGCCACACATATCGGACGTGGCGGAAGGAATATCTGATAATGAACCATAAATGCTCAGACTGTGCCGTTGCAGCCAGTATAAAAAAAAAAAAAAACAAAAAAAAAAAAAAAAAAAAAAAAAAGACCACGAGAAGGAATATTGAGTCAATGATTAGTTGTTTGAAAGAGAGAAAAACTCTCACATTTATTGCTGTTTTTTAAAGGAAATGCAGGTACTAGCTCCCAGGGATTGATATGATATAAACGTAAGGGTGGACGAGGAAACATTCAATATTGTAGGAAGATTATAACGGTCGTGCAAAAGGACAAGCGCCTCGGTGGCGTGATTGGTATGGTGTTTGCGTCCCACCTCGGTGGTCGCGGGTTCGATTCTCGGCCATTCCATTGAGGAGTGAAAGGTGTGTATTTCTGGTGATAGAAGTTCACTCTCGACGTGGTTCGGAAGTCACGTCAAGCCGTTGGTCCCGTTGCTGGATAACCACTGGTTCCATGCAACGTAAAAACACCATACACACAAACAAAATACTTAACGACTGACTGTTCTTATCAAGATATAAAATTGAGTGTGGCCATACTGGTCAACACTCTGCAAAGTCTACATAATAAAGATAAATACAACTCACGTATACATATTTGTATCTTTGAAAAAAAAATAACTAGCTTTAGAAACTCAAAATAACTGACTCTTCTACAAATATACCAAACCGTTTGTAGTGTATAAAATTAGTGTAAGAAATTATAAAAGTGAATAGATAATAAATCTTTGAGTAACCAATCGTTACGCTACATTATTTCCCAATCAGCAGCAAGTACCTACAAGAAAATTATAAGGGTGTGAGGGAGGTTGCATAATACTTTGGAGCTTTTTTAGCATATCTTCTTATTTAGTTAAGAAATTTCTCGTCTGCTGTAGAGACGTATAGGGTTAGAGGGGTTGGCATCACTATTGACTTTGAGACTCTGGACCGGTTATAGGCGGTTTCCTCTCCCCTCTTCTTGCTGTCTACTTTGACAAAGGTGTGAATTTTATTTTTTAATGCGAAGTTTTTGCCGAGTGTTATCAAAATCATTTATGAATGAACTATAAGCATAACTTAGTCAGAAAACGTGAATAAGGTATAGGTGGTATGTTGATATTATCTTGGGATGTCGATAGCTGATGTTACCAATATTGTCCGGTCAGTCGAACGGAAATTAACAAGACAGGTCTGACTGGAACCTTAAATTGAAAAATGCTTTGGAATGAAAATGATTCAGAGTTAAATGGTGGCGAACGAGAGCCAAGACCGAGGGGGGGGAGCTTTTTGTCATATAAAAAAGAAAAAAAAAAACTCTTATTTCCTAGCCAGTAATAAATTACTTGATATTCAATTAGTCCCATGTCAATGTGATTGTGACTAGATTAATAAAGAATGTTTGACTGACTTTTATTTTCCATAACCCAGCCATTATGTTATTAGTGGATTTGGATTTGTTCCTCCCTGGAGCCTGGGACTTTATCCAATGACATTTATAGAAGAAAAGGTCCACTCTTGGGGATAACGACCCCCAACCCCACATAAAAAAAAAAAAAAAAATTAGGTACGGGCCTGGTTATGGGTCTATCTATTTCCCAGTGTTATAGTACTATAGGTCAGTTTTGGGGAAAAACACCCCCAAACCCCAAACCCCATAATAAACTCTAGGTACGCGAGTGGTTATGGGTCTATTTATCTATTTCGCAGTGGTTATAGTACTATAGGTCTGTCCTTCAGAAGAAGTCGTTCAAATGAAGACGAACGCCATAATGATTTTTGAAAGTTTCTCGAAGCTCACCTGGGCCACTGCATTCGGCCATGCAGGATTCAAGACTGAAAAAAAAAAAGGACTGCTTCTGTCATCCCGATGTTTAACCTTTCACTAGAGACCTCTATTGTCTTTCCTTCCATCTGTCTATCCTTCTAAAGTGCAATTTTTGGGGTGGGGGGGGACTTATAGTACTAGTACTATTCCCATCTATCAGGGTGACCAGATTTTGAAAATTGAAATACTGGACACTTAAATTGAAGAGGTAGTTTGAAACAATATAGACACAACTTGTGCGAAGTTAAGTACGCAGTGACGCAGGCAAAGTCCTTCTCAGCCTTCTTATTGACTTTTCTTTTGTTTTAAAGTGCATTCGTTTGTCAATTTGTTACAAACAGCTGTTAATTGCATGTGTCAAAGCATTAGAATGTTGCAATCAAGCATGTTTGCAGCTTTGAAGGATAATTAATAACAAAATGACTTGCCATAACGAGCCATTAAATCAGTGTCATTTAGCTCTTGTCTAAAAGTACATTCTCGCTTCACTTTTTTGTAAAAATCAGATACACGCCTGGCAATTGCCCTCATGTGCTCTCAGTCGGTACAAGCGAATGTTTAACACCTGTTGATGAATCATGCAATGTTCACGTTGACGCGCCTTTCCCTGGTATTCTGCAAAATTTCGCTAGTTTGATTTTTTAATTTTTTATTTTTTATTTTTTTTAGATATTGAAAATAGGGGACAAAAGGCGTCCCGGGGAGGGTCGATACGGGACAAATGTCATAAATATGGGACAATCCCGTCAAATACGGGACGTCTGGTCACCCTGCCATCTATACAAATATACTACTTCTAGATCCTTTTCAGTCTCTGCATCCTGCGTCCTTCATCGACCCCTTGTCGTTTTTTGACGAATCCATCACCCTTTAATTCATTTAATTTTTGTTGACTGTCTGAAGTGCTGATGAATGGTAGAAGGAGATCCATACAAGCATTTATTCATACAGAAGATTATTATTATTAATTATTATTATTCAGACTATGAAAGGGCCACCATCCATATATGGGACAAGCCCACCAAAGGGCGCCTTAAGAAACGAAGAATTGGCGTAGTTTCTAAATTCAATGTTCGTTATGGAAATATTGCCACATGCAGATGCCAGATTATTTACGTAACAATAAATAACATTTCCTTTCAAAGGTGCTATACATGAAATAAATTACATTAGAACTTAGTAGACTTATTCAACGTATTAAAGATAATTATTTTGCAAAGTAAGGAAAATATATACCGATGGGTCCACGATTTCTCATTTTATTCTCAACTCTAGCTTCGTGACAGCATACCGAAGATTTTGAAGTTGGCTTGGCTGCCGCTCGAGTCTTGACTCAACGTATCGTACTGCACTGGGGTGTTGTCATTTCGTCTTCTACAGCCGATAAATGATACAGCAAGGCGTTAACATTCTTTGAAAACAATGTTTAGTTGAACTAATTTTGTCCTTTGATCAATAAAATAATTTGCATGACTCATTTAATGGGCCTAAATTGGACTTCTGATTTTCCCACATGATTACGTATCTGTCGGATACGTAATATTAATGAATATTTTAAATCGAAATATAATATATATTATATATATATATATATATATATTATATATATATACATATATATTTATATATATATGTAATAAATACTTTTATTTTAGAATTACATAATCTGTAAATAAAAACCCATGACCTGAGGTCATTGGCATTAGGAGGGTCCTACGTGACCAAGGCAGATCTAGATTACGCTATGCGATGTCTGCAGTAGCCCGGTTTAGGTTTGTTTGATATGTCATCATGTTGTATATTGTCTATCTTTTTCAACACGCCTTCCATGGGAAGGTTCTCACTGATCATAAGCCCCTAACCGACTTCTTTAAAGGCTTTAGTCACAGCCCTAACGAACTCGGTGGCACATGATCATCCAGGACTTTGGCGCGAGGATCGGGTATTTACCTGGGAAAGCAAAATATCATTGCGACGCATTATCACGCAACCCCTCATTCATCTTGTACCGAGCCATTAGCTGAATTAGTAGATATCTCAACCTCCACGCCCATTGTTAAAACTATATCTGAACAGGAAGATCTGGGCTTGGAGTGCTGAACTATTACAGACAGAACAAGGAAAAGATCCGCAAATAGAAAAAATCATCATTGCGTTAAACGGAAATCCGAAGGAAAAGGAATATATAAAGTATAAGCAGCAGAATTATATCATCAAAGATAATATCCTGTAGATCCGTGACGAGGAAACCCGCAACACACCACAGTTGAATAACAACCAGGTGGTGGTACCTATCTCACTCATACCCACTGTCTTAAAATGGTTGCATGAAAATCCACTGCATGGACACCCGGGTTATTCCCTAATGTCACAGAAAGCCAAATCCTTATTTTATTGGCATACGATGCTTACAGTATACAAAAAAAGCACATAGCAAATTGTCGCACTTGTCAAGAAATACAAAGGGCACACGAAGACACCTGTCAGCCTAGGGGCTTACCCCGTGCCAAATCAACCCTTTGAAAGAGTACACTTAGATTTATTAACAGGATTTTACGAGTCAGACAGAGGAAAATAAGCAACCTCATAGTAATCATAGATGCTTTGACTCGATATCAGAACTGATAGCGCTTAAAACAAAAACCGCAGTCGAGTGCGCTAGAAAGTTTTACGAGTGCTACATTGTAAACATGGAATTCCGCACAGCATTATATCAGAACTCGGGCGGGGAGTTCAATAATCATTTCCTTAACTCCTTGTTGCGAATTCCTTGCATAAAGAAATCAATACCATGATCTATCACCCAGAGTCTAATGGCTAGTGGAAACGGGCAAATCGTAAGGTTTTAAACATTTTAAGGTCACCTTAGGGGGGCAGACCCCAACTGGGACATTGCCATACCTGCGGTACTAAGCACACTTAATCACTCGTATCATGTGTCTATTAAAAATGACACCGCACGAGGCACTGTACGGTATCCCAGCTAGAACACCTTTCCATGTATTAACGCTACAACTAATTTATCAAATCCTCTAAAGGATGTTATGGATGCAAGCATAAGTCGATATAATATACTTCGTAAGAATCTAGAAGAAGCACACATTATAATGAAAAGAAATCATGATAAAATAGCTAAGCCAACTAGAACATATGCCGTGGGCGATCAGGTATACATACAAGTATACGTACGTAAAGGTTTAAATTATAAACTGACACCTAAGTTTGAAGGCCCGTTTAACATTTTAGAAACATTAACGGCCAATAGATTTAGGGTTCAAAATGTATCCAAACCCACTGATATGAGAATAGTTCCATTGGCACATATTCAGAATCTAAAGAAAGGTAGATGGAGTGAAGGGAAAAAAAAATGGTTGTATTTATGAAACTTGTATAATAATTTATATATATATATATATATATATATATATATACATATATATATATATATATATATCAATCATATTTGTATGGTAAACCTATTCTTTTACACGAGTTATTACATATATTTTACTCATTGCAGGTTTTCAAAATGAATCTGTTATTGTTAGGAGTGATATGTGTGTTCAGACATCTTTGTTGTATGGAAAGAGCGCTAAGACGAAAGAAATAGAATTTATCATGGCTCGATTATCGAGAGAACAGACGACATTTTTATGGTGTCGAGTAATATAGTCATAGAAGTGGATATGCAGGCCATATTTTTGCCTGAAGATGACGTCCTTAACTTAAAGCAATGACCTGATGAGGTTTGCCATTTCGCTTAAGGGAAATGCACCAACGTAATTTTAATTTTTCATGCTAACTCAGGGATTTCGCTAGCTCAAACCCTAAGCGTCGCGGAAATGTTGTCTTATGACATACAAAATAAAACCGCCGAGGCAGAGGAACTTGCTCGTGACTTGCTGATGTGGTCTGTGCGGCACAATAATCTCGAACGCCGCAACCCCGCTTATTCTGGCTGGACTAAACATCTTGGGATCTGTTTGCGAATCTAGGCTTAGGAATATCAAATCGCCTTAAGATAAATAATCAAAATAAAGAATTGAGTTTTTGCAACACAAAACCGAATTAGCTTTGTCTGAACTTCGCAGCCAGTTATCCTCAATCAATCAAATAATGAGTTTGGTAAACGAACATTCAATAATATCGATCAGATTATGGAAGTTCAACATTTGCTGGCTACGTTAGCTTACTATAGTTTCGAAAATAGATCATATCCGTGTGAAAATATCACATTTTATTGAGAAATCAAAAGACTATGGTAGAAGCTATTATGTTAGCGACAAAGGGTGTGTTATCTCCACACCTCATGCCTATTAAAGATCTGACGTTAACTTTGGAGAACGGACGGGAGAAAACTAGGTTATATTCCTTTATTAGACGCCCATAAAGTAGAGTTCTATTATAGCCTAATATCAGTCAGCGTTGAAAATTATAGGATTATGATCACCATACCTTTTGATTCTTCCGATGCTTGGCAATCATACAAAATAGCACCGTTTCCTACTTTCACGACGAATAACTCAAGTCCAGTAATATCCAATTGACGGGGCATGTTCTGATTTCTTCTGATAGAAATCATTACAGTCATAAAGACTTAGATAAACTACTCACTGTTCAGAAGCCATGAATAATAAAATTTGTACAGCTGACTCTTTTGAATTCTATCCTATATCAAACGGATTCATGTGAGTTAGGCATAGTGCAAAACGGCTCTCTCTCTCATACAAGCGAAGGTTGCCTGAGGAAACTTTATCCCTTTTACAGTAATAAATTCAATTACAGAATGAATAATGGCTCCTGGATCCGATACGACAAAGACGGTTTCCACGTCGTATGCCCGGACGGGACCACCGCCCATTCCCCAATCTTTGTAGCAGCTGATGGTTTGTACGGGGACATCTACAAACTACACCGTCAGAGGGGTCAACATGATAATACGTGAGAAGGCGTATTTTTGCGAACTATACTTGGGCGTCTACAATTATCCCATCACTACCTCTCCCATACAATGCGCGGGTGGCTCATCGTTTGACGCAACTGGCTGAGATGAACTACGCGTCACCGACTTATGCAGGTGGAGAAAATCTTCGTTACTACGTTCTGCTGCCGTGTTCAGCGTGACGGCCATATTGGTTATCGCCGTCAACATCTTTGCTTGGCGTAGGCTGAGGCGTACACAGAAGGATCTCCAAGGAAACGTATTGTCCCGTCCAGATGACGTACCCGTTACACTCAAGTCGTTTGAGTTTAGGGCCGCTTGAAAACTGGCCATTTCATTTTGTGCCTACGAAAATTGTCTGGAATTGTGTGTGTGTGAAAAGCGGTCTGTATGCTGGAAAATGTAGGACAGAAGACTCACGCCTTTGCATTTGAACAGTTAAAGTATCTCGGGCCCTAATAAAATATACCAGCCCTATATATTAATCTGTGCACAATTATACTATTATACAATTATACTACTTATACAATTGTACCATTATATTTACCTATTACAAAGAGTGGACAAGTACTCTTTAACAATTATCCATGATCATGTTGTAATCTATCAGTAACCGCTATTCTTAATCAGGTTACCTATTACCATAATCTATCAGTTAACTGCATCTAACAGCTATTCTTAATCAGGTTACCTATTACCATAATCTATCAGTAACCGCTATTCTTATCAGGTTACCTATTATCATAATAATCATGTATACATGTTAATCTTTTGATTTTTACCTTTTGATTATTTTTGGGTACCTAATCATTATTATTACCAAACATGGATCTAGATTTTTCCATGCATTTATCTTTGTTTATGAATATGTCAAAAAAGGGTATGTAACAGAACCTTTTTATGCATTTAATCACTTGTTATGTTTATACCTAAACATATGTTACGAGCACGCTCCTAAGAAACCATGTTTTAAAGTAACTTTTGTTATTCAAGGCTTGAATGGTAGCTGTCCGAGCCTAATGTAATAAATACATTTTAGAATTACATAATCTGTAAATAAAAACCCATGACCTGAGGTCATTGGCATTAGGAGGGTCTACGTGACCAAGGCAGATCTAGATTACGCTATGTGATGTCTGCAGTAGCCTGGTTTAGGTTTGTTTGATATGTCATCATGTTGTATATTGTCTATCTTTTTCAACACGCCTTCCATGGGAAGCGGTTGACCTGTTAACCTACGCCGGAAACTTGTAACTTCCGAGCCGGCGGACTACGTATGTTTTTATGTGAATCGCTGAGAAAGCTAATGTTTCGCTATCAACGTGATGCTCTAATATGGTAGTTCATTCCTATCGATCAAACGTAACGGTCTCACGGACCGAACTGTCGTCGCTTGTTATGGAGTTACAGAATAAAGTTGTTGTACTATTTTCAACTTATCCGTTTGAATCATCTCCTTTAATTTAAGAAGAGCCACTCTACTAAGATATCACCTAGGAGAAAGAAGGAACCCAGAAAAATACTTACGAATGACAGTCGTAAGGAAAAACAAACAGTCTTTCGCAAAAGCGAAAAGACTAATATATATATATATATATATATATATATATATATATATATATATATATATATATATTAATCTGCTTTATTTGACTATTCCCGTTATTCTTGTTTTATTAGCCATGTTCGCCTTTCCTCTTATCCTTTTCATAATTGCTTAACATAATTAACTCAGACCTAGCTATTCAAAGTCAAAGAACAATCATAAAAAAATCAAACGAATGTAATTGTCTTATTTTTTTTATCGAATTCCTTGCATATCATCCGTTTCATTTGGAAACCTTTGAAAGCTGTGGGAGTCAAAACTGACGAATACATCAAGAAAGGCTTACTTTCCTTAAGCTTTCTTAGGTTGATCTTTCTGCAGCATTCATTTCTTCTAAATAGAAATTAATTCAAATTAGTTTCACATGTAAGACTACTACCATAAGCATATTATAAGTAGCTGAAAGGATAAGAAATATGAAAGGTGACGTCCTCGTTTAAGTCTATTTCATTTTTTTTTTTCAAGAAAAACCTATACTTTTTTAATCAAGGGTTGCTCTTTGACGGCTACAGGATGTAACACGAGTGTATGCACATATATTGTGGAATGAAAGATAAAGTTTCTTGAACAGAAAATATTTTTATAAACATGCATTTTAAGACGTCCGTTGTCGGTGCGGCGAATTTTAAATAACCGTTATCCTAGTGATGCTTTCACGAGACGGAGTTCGTAGTGGAGAACTGAGAAGTCGCATCCAAGGTATATTCTATATACATTGATTCTATATACCTTGGTCGCATCTAGTCGCCTGAGATGTAGAAGAGAGCGGAGGTGACGTATAGGAGTGATGGAAGGATTAGGCCGATGTTAATAAAGTATCTCCCAATAAAATGTATTATTTAGGTTTTGAAGAAAAAAATGCATGCATCATTGAAAACCGGGTTTCCCTTTCCCCCCTATCCGTGGCATTCACTGGCCACCGATAAAAAACAAAACAAAAAGAGTAAGCCTAACTGAATCTCATCCATCAAAGATAAGTTTGCTTATTCATTAGACAACTATCAAAGACGTCAATTGTAAATGTCGCGACGAGGCACTAGAATTCAAAGTTCACAAATGAATGTTGCTCAGCAACATTTATACTACTGTATTGTCCTCCTCTTGTGGTGCTTCGAGGTATTCCACCTCTAGGCCCATGTTCTAAATTTTGCTGTTCTTTAAACAATTTTTATTCAATCTATATGATTCTCTCTGGGGGTTTATTAAGCTTTCTTAATATCTTCTTCCAACAAGAACTTGGCACCGAATTGCAGTGCAATAATTCTCTCGCTCATCGAGGGATGTTTTTCTTAGACCGATAAATGACACATTGACATTAG
Organism: Macrobrachium nipponense; assembly: GCF_015104395.2. Lineage (NCBI taxonomy): Eukaryota > Metazoa > Arthropoda > Malacostraca > Decapoda > Palaemonidae > Macrobrachium > Macrobrachium nipponense. The sequence goes on along the minus strand of NC_087214.1, from coordinate 35,879,264 downwards.
ATTCCCGTGCACATAGCGACATCAAAAGCAATAGAGTGAGTCGCCTGGTTCACACTGTTAAGATATCGTTTTTTTTTTTTCGTTTTTGTTTTTAAATTTGATAGCATTTTGTGAGATTCCAATGTTTTCTGTAAAATTTAACAAATGGAATAGTTTCAACTACCTTCAACTTAATGTTGAAAGGATAATTTAAGGACTATGTTTATGCGATACTACTAGTGACAGATGTCGCCTATCTATTTGGTAATGTATATCTATGGTTGTGATATGACGTTTTTTATCACTTCGTTTCGTTCACGTCACTTTTGCTATATGGAAAATAGTTTTACACAATAACATAAAATAATGTTCTAAAGATATCAGTGACTGTTTTTAATGTCATTACATATGATTTCTTCCATCTTTGGAAAGAAAAATCGGTAATAAGACTTGAATCGTGCGTCAGGCAGGTGAAAGAAAATTATGAAACTCTGCCACAAGTTTTTTTGGCCGACAGTACGGTCGTCGGCCAAAAACTCGTGGCAGAGTTTCATAATTTTTCGTTCACCCCGGCCTGACACACGATTCATGCCTTATTTATCTATTTTTCTTTTCAAAGATGGAAGAAATCATGTGTAATGACGTTAAAAACAGTCACTGATATCTTTAGAACATTATGTTATGTTATTGTATAAAACTATTTTCCATATAGCAAAAGTGACGTGAACGAAACGAAGTGATAAAAAACGTCATATCACAACCATAGATATACATTACCAAATAGATAGGCGACATCTGTCACTAGTAGTATCGCATAAACATAGTCCTTAAATTATCACTTCAATATTAAGTTGAAGGTAGTTGAACTATTCCATTTGTTAAATTTTACAGGAAACATTGGAATCTCACAAAATGCTATCAAATTAAAAAAAAAAAAAAAAAAAAAAAAAAAAAAAAAAAAAAACGATATCCTAACAGTGTGAACCAGGCGACCTCACTCTATTGCTTTTGATGTCGTTATGTGCACGGGAATCTAATGTCAATGTGTCATTTATCGGTCTAAGAAACATCCCTCGATGAGAGAGAGAATTATTGCACTGCATTCGGTGCAAGTTCTTGTTGGAGAGATATTAAGAAAGCTTAATAAACCGGAGAGAATCATACATAGAAAAATCAAATTGTTTAAAGAACGGCAAAATTTAGAACATGGGCCTAGAGGTGGACACCTCGAAGCACACAAGAGAGCCAAGACAATACAGTAGTGTAAATGTTTTGCTGAGCAACATTCATTTGGGAATTTTGAATTCTAGTGCCTCGTCACGACATTGCTGAACCAGGAATCATGACTAGCTCTACGCTTATGACTGGTGTCTGATGAATACTTTAGATGGAGAGGAAGAGGTTTTTAAATCTACACTTGAAGTCTTTGATAGTTGTCTAATGAATAAGTCTAATGAATAAGCAAACTTATCTTTGATGGATGAGAGATTCAGTTAGGCTTACTCTTTTTGTTTTGTTTTTATCGGTGGCCAGTGAATACCACGGATAGGGAGGGAAATGGTTCAATGATGCATGCATTTTTTTCTTCAAAACCTAAAGAATAAATTTTATTGGGAGATACTTTATTAAACCATCGGCCTAATCCTTCCATCACTCCTATACGCCACCTCCGCTCTCTTTTACATCTCAGGCGACTAGATGCAACTTCTCAGTTCTCACTATGAACTCCATCTCGTGAAAGCATCACTAATGATAACGGTTATTTTAAAAACCGACAACAGACGCCTTAAAATGCATGTTCATAAAATATTTTCTGTTTAAAGAAACTTCATCTTTCATTCCACAAAATATGTGCATACACTCGTGTTACATCCTGTAGCCGTCAAAGAGCAACCCTTGATTAAAGCAGTAGGTTTTTCTTGAAAAAAAAAAATGGATTAGACTTAAACGAGGACGTCACCTTTCGTATTTCTTATCCTTTCAGCTACTTATAACATGTTTATGGTAGTAGGTATACATGTAAAACTAATTTGAATTAATTTCTATTTAGAAGAAATGAATAGCTTCAAAAGATCAACCTAAGAAAGCTTTAAGGAAAGCAAGCCTTTCTTAATGTATTCGTCAGTTTTGACTCCCACAGCTTTCAAAAGGTGTCTAAATGAAACAGGCAGGAAGATATGCAAGGATAAAAAAATAAGACTAAATTATATTCGTTTGATTTTTTTTATGATTGCTTTTTGACTTTGAATAGGTAGGTCTGAGTTAATTATGTTAAGCAATTATGAAAAGGATAAGAAGAAAGGCGAACATGGCTAATAAAACAAAAAAAACGAATAACGGGAATAGTCAAATAAAGCAGATTAATACACACACACACACACACACACACACACACATATATATATATATATATATATATATATATATCTATATATATATATATATATATATATATAGTCGATTTAAATATTCATTAATATTACGTATCCGAGAGAGTATACTGCTGAAAGTAGACCTAGGCAAATCATGTGGGAAGATCAGAAGTCCAATTTAGGCCCACTAAATGTGTCATGCAAATTATTTTATTGATCAAAGGACAAAATAGTTCAACTAAAACATTGTTTTCAAAGAATGTTAACGCTGCCCCCGATGTATCATTTATCGGCTGTAGAAGACGAAATGACAACACCCCAGTGAAGTACGATACGTTTGAGTCAAGACTCGAGCGGCAGTAAGCCAACTTCAAAATGCTTCGGTATGCTGTCCCGAAGCTAGAGTTGAGAATAAAATTAAAATCGTGGACCCATCGGTATATATTTTCCTTACTTTTGCAAAATAATTATCTTTAATACATTGAATAAGTCTACTCATTTCTAATGTAATGTATTTCAAGTATAGCACCTTTGAAAGGAAATGTTATTTATTGTTAAGTAAATAATCTGGCACCTGCATACGGCAATATTTCCATAACGAACAGTGAATTAAGAAACTACGCCAATTCTTCGTTGGCCGTCTGTACATGAGTCATGAAAGCCACCTGTAGTGTTAATTGCCAAGAAATGTTATTTTGCTACACTAACTAGACGAAATAGTCACCCTGGTTATATTATATTAACGTATCTTTAGCAGTATGAGTTGGGTTTACTAATTAAACCTTTTTAGAGTTAGATTTTCCCCTTTCCGAATTTCAGTTGCTTCATATCTTTTGAAACATGACGTATCTTTAATGATAGTAAAATTTAGAATCGAACGAGATAAGCGGACAGTGTTCATCAGTCTTGAAGCTGATTTATTACTTCCGATATATATATATATATATATATATATATATATATATATATATATTATATATATATATATATATATAATTACTGTTTTATTGTTATGATTGATTTATATATGATTGATTTTTGATGCGTAAATTAGGCTACAAAGTGGAACACGGGTCAAGTAAATTTATTCAAAGTTTTCAGCAAAAAAGTGGGAAGTTACAAAAAAGCTGCACTGAAATGTATTTCTTTACTAGAAAAACGGTTCGCTTTTCATTCATTTCCTTTGCGCTTCCCCACCCGGACGTAAGTTGACAAGCGATATAAATCCTTCGATATTCATAAGTAGTTTATTCTTTCATCTCTTTATTAAGCCACATTTGTCACTTTAGGTAATATACTGTATGTTAAATCAAAATGTTTGCTGAAGTAATAATGATAATAAATAATCTAATATATAACATAGGTCTAGGCTTAAAATCAATGTCATAAGCACAGATATAAAGCCTAGATGCCGCATCGGCCGCTAGCTGATAGGCTGGCGCACGTCATCAGGCCCGCCATCTTGGCGCGGTAAATTCAAACAATGCAGCAGGCTGCAGTATATGACGTTTTTTCGCCACTATTCGCTTAATATTGCACGGATTTTCTTGTCTGATGGCTCTTTACAAAGCTTACATAATTCCCTACAAGGATCTAATAAAATAAAGTTGTTCCTTATTGTTTGAAAGTTAACTTGCAATGATTTTGTTTTAGCATGTAGGAGGAAGGGGGCCAGTTGTACACAAATGTTAATATTTACCCATAACTATTGCTGTAAACAATAATTTGAGATGCTGTGATAAGACAGCCTACAAAAAAATGGTTAAAACAATATTGTTTAGGGCCATTAGGTCAATAGGGTAAATCGTGTATGTAGGACACTAATTTGATGTTTCTAGATTTCTTTCACTGCATTATAGCTATGTAATATTATAGTGTTAATCTGGTCCTTGTAATAAGAACTAAATGGCCAAGCAAGGCACATAATGAGTTTTTGTTGATGTTTTGATATAGCCTGGGCCTGCTGATTTCATATCAATGTTTATAGATTATCATTACAATGTAGTATCATTAAACTGTTGGAAACAGCAATGAAAAAAAAACTTGTTTAAACTGCTGGAATATTTATAAAATAAATGCACAGATGTACAATAAAGTGTATATACATTCAATGTAAGAACAAATATCATGAAAATAAATCATTGTGCGTATTTTGAGAGTTGTTACTTCAAAGTTTAGGCTTAATGACCCATAAGGCCACCCATAGCTTTAAATTTACATGCGTTACCAAACCAATGAACAGTTAGCTGAAAAAAAAATTAGACTGGCCTTATGATTGTGGCCTAGGCTGAAAGGCTCGGTGGGTTGTGGAGGGGTACTATGACCGGGTATATAGGGTTGCTCGTCAGGATTGGCTCATTTTGGCAATCTTGGTCTAGAGATGGGTCCCCTTCTGGAAGGGTAGAAGTATAGATTGAATGGCAGGCCCTTAAGCCCAAATAAGGTAGGGTATAATAATTTGGGACCTTGACAACACAGGTCTAGGATGATGACTATATTGAACTGTTAATGCTTGCCATAATGATATATCCTAGTCTGAGCAAATTAAAGGTTAGTTTTGTGACAAAAATTTAAGTTCTATATAATTTTATTTCACCATATAAAATTAGGTCTAGAGATAGGTCACTTTTGCCACTAGACGAGGTCTCTTGATCCCCCCTAAATTTTCCAAAACCAGGTCTAGAGGTCAGAATTCACTGAGGAGCATCCCGTTCCAAAAAATTGGAAGAACCCCCACCCCCCAAGGCTCAAAGGAGCAGGCTAGATAACACAAAAATCCTAGTTATTCTAGGGCCTACTGTAGTTAATTTTGGCTCAACCCAACAGTTTTATGACTTAAACTTGTAGGCCTGTGCCAAAAATTATATTGGGGGGATTTTTAACAGAGCACTTCGAGAGACAAAGACTTTACTTAAGTTGCACAGATCCATACTGTAGGCCTACTTTAGTAATCTGTCTTATCACAGCATTTCAAATTATTGTTTACAGCAATAGTTATGGGTAAATATTAACATTTGTGTACAACTAGCCCCCCTTCCCCCTACCTGCTAAAACAAAGTCATTGCAAGTTAACTTTCAAACAATAAGCAACAACTTTATTTTATTAGATCCTTGTAGGGAATTATGTAAGCTTTGTAACGAACCATCAGACAAAACGAAAATCCGTGCAATATTAAGCGAATAGTGGCCGAAAAAACTCATATACTGCAGACTGCTGCATTGTTTGAATTACCGCGCCCAAGATGGCGGACCTGTTGACGTATGTCCGGCCGGCCGATGCGGCATCTAGTCTTTTATATCTATGGTCATAAGCATTGTAAACTGACAAAAACGATATGAAATATGTGGGTCTATATGCCACCTTTTATGATACAGATATTTTGAAATGAGAGATTTCCCAAGGACGCATATTTGCATGATTTATGGTATACTGGCCCTTCAAGAGCTATGAGTTTCAAAAAAATTGGAAAGACCACATCATAATTGGTCCCTTTTTTTTATCAATAAGCTACATTAATATAAGAAAATCCACGACTATAATACACCACTTCCTACCATACTGATATCGAAACTTATTCGGTTATAATCAGTTGAATCACTTCAACTAATGCAATTGCTTGATACATATTTGCAATTGTTTTCTAAAAAATCAATAAAAATTCATTAAGCATGACAAGTTTACAATAATGTAAGTCAGGCTTCAGACCTAAGATTAATCCACGAATTAACCAAATTCTACTAACCTATATATATATAATACATATATATAGATCATATATATATAATATATATATATATATATATATCATAATATATAGGATATATATATATATATATATATTAATTACAAAGGCAAATTGAAGATTGCTGGACCTAAAGAATGAATGCATTGTAGGACATCACGTTTGGGTTAACGTCTGCTGTTGGTCAAAATCGGTTCTTAACTGATATTGGCGATTGGACACTCGAGACTTAGTGAAAATGGTTCATTTTTCAAAAATATGAGTATTTTTTAAAAATATTATATAATTTCAATAATTTTTTTACTAATGGAAAAAGTTATAAAGAATAATATATATGCTCGTGTCTTTCTCTTCCAAAACAATCGCATACCATGATGCCCTCTCTCTCTCTCTCTCTCTCTCTCCTCGCTCCTCTCTCTCTCTCTCTCTCTCTCTCTCTCTTTCCAATCCGTGACGCAAAAGTGAATGCAACCCGACTGGTGGGTTTTGAAGCTGTTAAGGACTTAGGTAAAGAAAAATAATAAATACTAGGAAAATTATTCTAGAATGGAGGACGGCTCAACCTTGGAACGCATTCGAGAGAGATGTATAGCTATGCACATACGTCATTTTCCCCAATATGAACTAATTCCTCGACACGGGAATTAGGATCTATATACAACTGGAATGCCGAAGAGGATTAATTAAGCCCTCTTGACTTCCTTCCAGCCTTCTTTGGAACGACGGGGACAGACGAAGAGGCGCTCGCAAAGGCTCTCTCAGCGCCATTTTGCTAGACCTATGAAGACAAGCATCTTGCCACGGGAGAGACCTTCCCCTCCTCCTTCGTGGATTTTGTCGATATTCATATGTATCATCACGTTCCACGTTTCCGTGATACAGTTATACATATAAATACATACATACGTGCTTGAAAAATCACAGTAGATGCACGTGACTTCGTTAAATGAGCTAGTACTACCTGCACTGCAGGAAAATTGGAAGCAGAAATCCAACTGCCTTTGTTTCCAACGGCTTTTCATTCGTTCCTCGACGTTGTCTTCGTCGGGACGAAAGCGCTTGGAGTTCTGCCTACCATTTTCCTGTGGCATTCGCTTATATATCATTATATATCAATAGAGTTGCCATACGTCCGTATGTTTCCGGATATGTCCTGCATCTATTTGTTAAAAATGTTCGTCCGATGGAGATTTTAAAATGTCCGGAATTTCAGCTTTTATACAAATAAAAAAATATATTTAGATAAGATAAAAATAACAGCAATGATGAAGACGACGACTACAACAAATGCACAGCAAACACACCACGCTATTTCCACGTAGCAAAATAGTGAAAATATGGTGAATATTATTTTCCACGCTATTTTCACGTTGCGGCAAAGTGAAAATAAGGTGAATGTTAATTTCTACCAAAGTGCCACGTAGTATCTATACGGTCAGAGGGTCATCCGCCTGACAAGGTTATATGAATGTAGAATGTAGTATAGGAATGTTTTGCTTTGTGTTATGATGATGAAAAAACGTTACTGGATACCTTAAAATTTGTGCATTATGATGTTGTTGTTAGACGTACGTATCACGTTGTTTTAACGTCCTGTTTCGCTATCAACTTCTCTAATTTTGTTAGGCTAGAATAATTGAATCAAGAGCATAAGAAGAATTTTTCATGACATGTTCATTGGGTTTATTATATTCTGTTGGTCTTCACTTGAACAACCAAAGAGCAATCAAACGATTGTCACAGTTTTAAATTTATGCCATTTTTATTTGTCTATATTTAGGTTAATTTCTTGTAGTTAACACATTTCTTTGGGATGCTATAGTTTATCAATATTACAGAAAGACAAAAATATTTCACCTCAATCTCCTTTGGTTTACGAGTAAACTTAAAATGAATCTTGAAAGACATAACCACACAGGTTCGGTGTCTACATGCGTCCCCATAATCCATCCCGGCAACGGACAACCGTTTCCTAAGTCCGTTACGGTGTTTCCAAAGTGCTTTTCTTAAGGAAATTAAGGTGTGTATATGTATATACCGTATATGTATATAGGTTTTGTTAGTGCTAGTAACCATTTTTGTCCTGTATAACATAGCATGTAGAGCAATACATTAGCTAAATGTTGCACATAAGTTTTAGTAGTTAAAAGAACTATATAGAGTGAAGCTGCCTGTAGGCTTGGTTAATCTTAAGTACATACTAGCCTAGTATCTGAGGAATGGTGGGTGTTTCTCGAGAAATTGCAGTTTCCTATAGTATTTTGGTTGCTTATTAACAATTTAACAGTTTTTAAGGGTCGGCCGTAATTAACTTGGAATTTACCTTTGAACTCTATGTTACGGTAAGGGAGACCCAATGGGAATGCGGGTCTCTTTTAAGGAAGCAAACACAGGGGTTGAGACTTAGGCTAATTTAAAGGCATGACATCAAAAGGTGGGACGCGGGAATGGTGTAGACCGATCCCCCCGTAGGTACTAAATACGTTGATGGCATTCATTTTGGGTGTGGTGAAATATATGTCACCTTAAAGTTACACAGTATATTCATATATAATCAATTTTCTCACAGCCACATCTTCAAGATCTGCAGATTCAGATCTAAGAGGATTTGTAGCTGTGTCAGAGGCAGAGGCTGCAGGTATGGTATACTTTTCATCATGTATTTTTTAAATGTTTTTCAAAAAGAAAATTGTGCTCAATATCTGAATATGTTGTAGCACCTCTGCTTTTGAAAATAATTGATTTGAGACTGGTAATCTTTCTGCTAGTACAGAGTACAGAGCTACAATGAACTTGGCACGCCTCAAAACAATTGAGGAAAATCAGCGGCTGATGGTAAACCTACTACAATCTGTAGCTTCTGCTGTAGGTTCAGGAGGGGAGGGTGTAGATGATGTTTTGCCAGCCCCAGTACGCAGTTTAGAGGTGCTGGATGACTCGTGTACTAAGTTAACTGATGAAACATTCAAAAAGAAATTGGTAAGAACAAGTTGTATTATCTTGGAGATTTGGAACTGATTTTTCAAGTGTTTTGGGCCCTCCATTATTTATAGTGGACCATCCTGGATACTTTGAATATAAGTAAGGCAATTTTTTATGCATGAGAAAAGTAAATTTTATTATTTTCTTTCTATATATTGCAGACACTGTATTTGTCATCATTAGGAGGGCATAGCCTTGGAGAGACAGTTCATAGGATTAAAAAGGTTGGAAGCAATAGTGAGTGGTCCTCATATAGTCTAAAGGGAAGAAAAGGAAAGCTACCATTTACTGATCTTCCTATCTGCAAAGTTGTCATCAGTAAGTGTACAGAATTTCTTAGTTACAACACCAACTTACAGCATTATCTTTAGTAAAATAACATTTGCTTCTTCACAAATACAAACCTTAGTAAAGAACTCAGGTTTGTATAGTTATAAAAAATGCAAATTACTTTTACAATTTTGTCGTTTGCTGGGGTTGATGAAATTAAAACAATTAAGTCTTGCTACCTTTGATATGTTTTGATTTCTCTAAAATGTAAATTGAATCTTGCTTGCGTCATATGTTTTGGTTTCTCTACACAAAGGAGCATGCTTAAGAAACTACAGAAAGGCAAAATTATCCGAAGTGGAAGACGAAATAAGTGAAGCCCTGAAGCATGCCCCTAAAAGACAAGGTGGCCTAAAGTACAAGGTGAGCATTGAGCTTGATTTAATGTTCTGGTATCCCCTTAACTTGATCATTTTTAATATTAAGGAATAAAGAATATGCATTTTGGTATTGTGCACAAACACTCCCAACAATCTTGCACCATTATTTATCACTCCACATGCTTCTCTCAGGTAAATCCTTTCCACTGCACATATTCTTGCTTGTTCTTCCCTATTCCCAGTACCTGTTTTAGAAACGTTGTCAGGGTAAACATATTTCTTTAAACATCTCATACAACCCCCATATAAAAACTCCTCTTTTTCATGTGCTTTGTAATAAATTTTGATTCCTTTTAATACAAGTCAACAATCTCTACTTTAGCATCGTAATGTTATCTCTTCCCACAGGATCCTGAGTCTAAAAGACCCAATTATTTAATAGCACAAGAGTCCTCCGATTCAGACAGAGTGCAAGGTTCAGTGGCCCAGGAAGGTCATACAGTATGAGGTCCTACACACACACACACACACACACACACTCCTGCCATCATACTTCCCACTCTCTATACCACATAACCATCATTTACCACCTGTTACTACTTAATGTAGTAATTGTTGATGTGCAAGCAAGTCCGCACCAAGTCTACCTCGCTCCTAAGAACCTTCTTGTGCAAGATAAAATTCACGATCTTATAATTCATAATGTAAGTTTTTATTTCTTAACTGCTACCAGGAGAGATCAAGTAGAGTATATGTATAGCCCATGAAATATGATTTTTTTTCTACAATACTATATTTATGCCTAACTTTTTTTCTTTTTTTTTCAAATATTATTGCCCATGGAACATCCTATTTTTGCTTTTATATGCTGTATACTCTTCCAGGAATATTCTTTTGGTTCAAATATTTTTGTAAGCATATTATCTGTGCCCTTTCTTGAGTTTACATTTTTTCTTTACACTTATCAGTGCCTCTGGAATCTAAATATTTTGTTATATGCCAATTTATGGCCTACTTGGAAAGTGCTGTTTTTGCTAATATATATTTTATGCTCTCATGGAATTTTTTTTTTTCATCTATGTTCATATGTTGTACTATTTCTGCCATTGAATTTAAATTTTTTAACCAATATCTTTAAAAATGGAATGTACTATTTTCCTCATTGTATTTTATACCAATTTATGGCAGGGGAAAAAACAAAGTGGGGGGATGACGCCCCCCCCACCTCCACCTACCACTCTGAACCAGGGCGCGTGCAGGTTTTCCCTGGACACCAGACCAATATGTTCCCATACCCTGACGTGACGTGACGTGGTCTTCGAAATCAATACTCAAAATTATTACTTAGAATGTGCTATTTTTGTTAATATATATATTTTATACTCTGTGGAATTTTTTTTCAGCTATATTTATATGCTGTTTACTATTTGTGGCCTTGAATTATTATTTTTTTTAAAACATATTGACTATGTCATGTACTATATTGTATTTACTAATATATAGCCTACTTGGATATTGTATTTACTAATATATAGCCTACTTGGAATTTGCTATTTTTTAATGTATATTTTGTACTCTTCATGGAATTCTTTCCTTTTTTTTTCATCTATGGCTGTATACTATTTATGCCCTCGAATTTAAATTTTTCTTGATACATATTAGTTTCCATGGAATATACTATTCTTGTTACTGTATTTTGCTCTCTATTTTCTGTTAATATATATTCATATGTATTTATACCTAGTTTGGGAATGTACCATATTTTAATATTTATTCGTAAATATTCATACCCAGCCATGGAATCTACTATATTTATCTTTTGATATAAATTCCCATGTATTTATACCCACCCTTGGAATGTACTTATTTTTCTTTTAATATATATTTGTATATATTTATACCCAACCTTGGAATGTTATTCTTTTTTTGGTCAATATCAGCTAATTATGAACTGTACCTGATTATAAAACATTTCCTTTTGTTTATAAATGTCTTAATTGACATATACTATTTTTGATAGAATAAATTTGTCAATATTGAGTACTGTTTTTAATTTAGACCTTTCATTATCATTACAAGAACATTATTCCAAAGTGCTGTGTTAGTGGTTATGAGGTGACTTTTTCACGTACATTTCTATGTTGCCTCCACGTAATATCTAGTCTACAGATCTACGTTTATTTCACATAGAAATGCAACGTGACCACAACGATTTCGCGATGTTGTGTTCACGTGGTGACCACGTAGTATATGTGCTAGCTGGATATTCTTGACGTGGTTCGGAAGTCACGTAAAACCGTTGGTCCCGTTGCTGAATAACCACTGGTTCCATGCAACGTAAAACCACCATACAAACAAACAAACAGCAGTAAATAGAAAATTGTTTGAGGATGAAATGAGTTAAATATAAATAACTGGTACATGCACTCATTAATGACAGTGTGTGTGTGTGTGTGTGTGTGTGTGTGCAGAAGTAAGTATACTCGGTTTTTTTCCATCTGTCCATCCGCCTGTGGTGTTTGCGTATGGTAACACTGCGTCCCGGGCTTTAGATAGTTACATTCAGCTTACATTCAACAATAATAACAATATCCTATTTCGAATATTAGCGGTGTAATTCGCATACAGTAAATTATTAAAACACTTTTCAGTTGCAAATGTACACCCCGATATCCTTTTATTTACCTAAAACTTACACATAGCGTAACTATGTAAAGCCCGGGACGCAGTGTTACCATACAAAAACACCACAGGCGGATGGACAGATGGAAAAAAAAAAAAGAGTATAATTTGTACAACAGATGTTCAGAGTGTATCAAGGTAATTGGATGAAACCAATGGCTGAGTTTTTCTTTTTCTAGTGGATGAGTTTCATTGACATTACCCAACATAGACCCAACTGGGTATATACTGTGGAGACCCTTCCGTTAAATATTTGACAGACAAAGGAATAAACAGAAGCTGATGACGTGCAATGCTTCTTCGATCAAGTTGCAGTCATTTGAAAGGTGTTTGACTGTTTGTGAAGAGTTGCAACAGGGATGAGGAATTCGGTACAATTGCCATGCGCATCGAAAAATGGAACCGACACTTTGGGAAAATCAAATCAACATGCATCCCACAGACGTAATGCGCCTAGAAGGTTGTAACTAGATTGAGATTAAATAGAAATGCTAGATAATCAGGATAATCAGCCTTATGTTAAGGTTAGTTTTAGTATTATTATTATTTTATCATACACACACACTCGCGCGCGTCCCTAAATGCAGTTTAAAAAAAAAAGTACGCGCTAGAGCACACTTGATTGAATACGTACAAAGCATAAAACCACGGCAGACTATATAAACATCTGAAGGCCACTTCCACAGAGGATGGAGACACAAACTAAGACACTGATAAAGCAGCCGACGACGCTGACAGGCAGGGGAAAAAACAAAGGGGGGGAGGCGACACCCACCCCCCCCCCCTCCAGCAGCCACTCGGGACCAGGGCGCGCGCAGGTTTTCCCTGAAAACCAGACCAATATGTTCCTATACCGTGACGTGACGTGGTCTTCGAAATCAATACTCAAAATTATTACTTAGAAGTAGTAATGACAATAATGCCTTCAAACTCTACGGCTTTGACACGTAGCATTTAAAAGCACCGTCCGCTCACGACTCTATATAAATATAATAACTTAGACATATATAAATATAATATTTTGGCTCGAGACTGTATTAGACTTGAGGGGGTCTATATATATTGTCATGTCTCATTATGAAAATACACTTGAAATTAGTGAAGGCTAATCAAGATCCGGGGAGTTACGTGGATTACGATGTCTCAAGGACATGTTAGACCATCCTTAGAGGAGACGTCGTGTGCTCGCTTATTTGTAGGAGCAGGTTTTACTGTTCATTCATTGTCTTCCTAATGATCATGTCTAGCTTTCTTTTAGACTCCTCCGCGCTGTTGCTGTTGACAACTTCTTTCTGGTGGCAGTTTATTCTGTGTGTAACGTATTTCGTATGTAAAGAAGTTTCCATAATGGGATGTGTTGGATCTCTCCAGTTCTAGTTTCTATCCATGATTTCTTGTCTGGTTTTCGTTCAACGTCAATAGGTTACTGTCTACTTTTGTTATGCCTTTCAGTATTTTGAATGTTTCTATTAGTTGTCCTCGCAATCGTAGCGTTTCTTAACCATACATGTCAGCTCTCTGGTCGTCTTCGGTAACCTATTTGCCCTATTGATGGAATTAACTTTGTGGCTCTTTGCTTGTACCCATTATAAGCTATTTATGTCTTTTCTTAGTGTTGGTGACCAAAACTGTACTGCATATCCAAGAGGGGCTCTAACTATTGATGTGTAGAGCTGCAGCACAGTTTCTTTGTTTCTGTATTTGAACTGCCTCTTTATGTATCCCACTAGTTTCTGTGCCTTCTTTTTCTGCTATTATGCACAGTTTTGTAGATTTCTTAGTGTTGGTGACCAAAACTGTGAGAGAGAGAGAGAGAGAGAGAGAGAGAGAGAGAGAGAGAGAGAGAGAGACAGGTCTCGGGAACTTACCCGTATAGCCGAAATCGTTTTCGTCGCCTTAACGTGGGGAAGTACCAAGACCGGACCAGAGAGAGAGAGAGAGAGAGAGAGAGAGAGAGAGAGAGAGAGAGAGAGAGAGAGGGCGTGTAGCATGTAGCATCTCATCTCTCTCTCTCTCTCTCATATAAATACGCACGGCTGTGAGCGCAACTACCCAGAACTAGACGCCAGTTGAGATCGAGCAGTCGCGGAGATAGGCCGTAATTCTCCTTCTTTCTCCATCTCTCTGATAGACGGACGAGTAGTGCATCTCTCTGACGGACGGACGAGTAGTGTCCCGCGACGTGCTCCTACTGCAAGTGTCCCTAACGAAAAAAAAACCAGTGCCAGGATCCTTTAATGAAGGACTGTTTTTATCCGGAGTGAGGAAAGGCAGAGTGTCACTACCATAACCCTTTTTATCGTAAGTGAGCCTTTTTATCCGGAGTGAGGATAGGACTAAGTGCCACAACTATATCCCTCTTATCCGAAGGGAGGAGAGGAGACGAGAGCCACCACCACTAGTACTACTACTACTACTACTACTATATCCCTCAGTGCCACTACTACTACTACTACTACACTATAACCATCAAAAAGAGAGAGAAAGGTCTCAACAAATAAACAAAAAACTCAAGATTAAGAGGCGCCGTTGCGGAGGCATTGCCTCGACCTATAACTTCTACTACTACTACTCAGCCAATGGAAGACTTCATAGCCGGGATGTTGACGTCTGTCGAAGACGACTCGAGTCTGTTCAACGTGCCCTCGATGAAGAACCTCGAGGAGGAGAAGGAACCCTGGCTCCCCTACGGAGGCGAAGGCTTCGCAGCGGGGCAAGAGGCCGCCCTCCTCAGCGGCGGCGGCGGGGGTGGGCTGGAGATGGGGCTCATCAAGGGCGGCGGATGTAGCAACAAGGACGTCGCGGATTGGGGACCCCAGGTAAGAGGATAGGAAACTCTCTCTCTCTCTCTCTGTTATAAATGTTATTGTTCTCTCTCTCTCTCTCTCTCTCTCTCGTTATAAATGTTATTGTTCTCTCTTCTCTATCTGTTATAAATTTTATTATTCCTTCTCTCTCTCTCTCTCTTTCTTTCTTCTCTCTCTCTCTCTGTTATAATGTTATTGTTCCTCTGCTCTCTCTCCTCTCTCTCTATGTTATAAATGTTATTGTTTGCTTCTCTCTCTCTCTATCTCTCTCTCCCTTTATAAAATGTTATTGTTCTCTCTCTCTCTCTCTCTCTCTCTCTCTCTCTCTCTCTCTCTCTATAAATGTTATTGTTCTCTCTCTCTCTCCTCTCTCTCTCTCTCTCTGTTATAAATGTTATTGTTTCTCTCCTCTCTCTTTCTCCGTCTCCTCTCTCTCTCTCTCCTCTCTCGATTATAATGTTATTGTTCTCTCTCTCTCTCATTCTCCTCTCGCTCATCTCTCTCTCTCCTGTAACATGTTATTGTTCTCTCCTCTCTCTCTACTCTCTCTCTCTCTCTCTCGGTTATAAAATGTTATTGTTCTCTCTCTCTCTCTCGGGTCTCGTCTCTCTCTCTCTCTCTCTCCTCTCCTCTGTTATTAAAATTTAAATTGGTTCTCTCTCTCTCTCTCTCTTCATTGTCTCTCTCTTCTCTCTCTCTACTATTCAAAATGTTATTGTTCCTCTACCTATCTCTCTCTCATCTCTCTCTCTCTCTGTTATTGTATTTTGTTTCTCTCTCTCTCTCTCTCTCTCTCTCTCTGTTGTTATAAATGTTATTGTTCTCTCTTCTCTCTCCTCTCTCTGTTAAATGTTAATTTGTTCTCGTCCTCTCTCTCTCTCTTCATCTCTCTCTCTCTCTCAAACTGTTTACAATGGTTAATTGTTCTCTTTCTCCCCCTCTCTCCTCTCCTCTCTCTTCCCTCTCTCCGTCCTCTCTCTCTTCTCTCTCTCTCTTTATAAAATGGTTATTGGTTCTTTCCTCTCTCTGGTTATAAATGTTCATTTGCTTCTCCTTCTCTCTCTCCTCTCTCCTCTCTCTCTCTCTCTCTTCTCTCTCTCCTGTTATAAATGTTAATTAGTTCTCTCTCTCCTCTCATCTTTTCTCCTCTCTCTCTCGCTCTTCTCTTCTGTTAATACAAATGTTATTGTTCCTCTTCTTCCCTCTCCCTATCTCTGTCTCTCTCATCTCTGTTATAAATGTTGTCCATCTCTCTCTCTCTCTCGGTCTCTCTCATCTCTCTGCTCTCTGTTATGAATGTTATTGTTCTCTCTCTCTCTTCCTCTCCTCTCTCTCTCGTCATCCTCTCTCTGGTAAATTAAATTGTTATCCTCTCTCTGCTAAAATGTTATTGTTCTCTCTCTCTCTCTCTCTCTCTCTCTCTCTCTCTCTCTCTGTTATAAATGTTATTGTTTTTTCTTCTCCTCTCTCTCTCTCTCTCTCTGTTATAAATGTTATTGTTCTCTCTCTCTCTCTCTCTCTCGCTCTCTCTCTCTCTCTCTGTCATAAATGTTATTGTTCTCTCTCTCTTCTCTCTCTCCTCTCTGTTATAAATGTTATTGTTTCTCTCTCTCTCTCTCTCTCTCTGTTATAAATTTATTGTTCTCTCTCTCTCTCTCCTCTGTCTAAATGTTATTGTTCTCCTCTCTCTCATCTCTCTCTCCTCTCTGTTATAAATGTTATTGGTTCTTTTTCTTCTCTTTCCCTTCTCTCTCTCTGTTATAAATGTTATTTGTTCTCCTCTCCTCTCTCTCTCTTCTACTCTGTTATGATGTTATTGTTTCTCTCTCATCTCTCCTCCTGTTCCCCTCCGTCCTTCTTCTACTCTCTCCTCTCTCTCTCTCGCTCCCTCCCTCCTCCTCTCTCTCTGTTACAAATGTTAATCTCTCCTCTCCTTTCTTTCTCTCAAACGCTATATATATATATATATATAATATTATTATAATATATAGATATAATATATATAAATATAGTTGAATGCTAACATTCTCTCTCTATCTCTCTCGCTCTCTCTCTCTCTCGGTCTCTCTCTCTCTCTCTCTACGCCTTCGAAGTCTTGCACCATAAATATGGTGAACACGTGACATAGAACTTCACAGTTCCATTCATTAAAGAAAGTAAAAATGAAAAGAATAAAAATAAAAAAAGTACAAAAATCTTAATTCTCCCCAGGACTGCGTTGCATGGGCCGAGGACCTGTGCCATTCCAGGGGCATCGACCCGACGGGGGTCAACGTGGGCGGCTTCTTCAACTTCACGGGCGAAATGTTGATGGGCTTCTCGCCCGATGACTTCCGGGATTGGATAGACTCCAGTTACGGCGACTTCTTCCACGAGGAGTTCAGGAGCCTCCTCTCCGCTGCTACGAATGTCACAGGTAAGTGAAGGTTGGCTGCGGTCTAATAAGAGTCTACGTAAAAAGCTGCTGGCCTTATGCGTATGCGAATGGCTCGCTGAGTTCATAGCGACTCGCTGAGTTTATAGCGACTGGCTGAGTTCACAGCGACTGGCTGACTTCATAGCGACTCACTGAGTTTATAGCGACTGGCTGACTTCATAGCGACTCACTGAGTTTATAGCGACTGGCTGACTTCATAGCGACTCACTGAGTTTATAGCGACTGGCTGACTTCATAGCGACTCACTGAGTTTATAGCGACTGGCTGACTTCATAGTGACTCACGACGTTTATAGCGACTGGCTGACTTCATACCGCTCACTGAGTTTATAGCGACTGGAATCCCACTGAGTTTATGCGACTGGCTTGATTCATAGCGACTCACTGAGTTTATAGCGACTGGCTGAGTTCACAGCGACTGGCTGACTTCATAGCGACTCACTGAGTTTATAGCGACTGGCTGACTTCATAGCGACTCGCTGAGTTTATAGCGACTGGCTGAGTTCATAGCGACTGGCTGACTTCATAGCGACTAGCTGAGTTCACAGCGACTGGCTGACTTCATAGCGACTCGCTGAGTTCACAGCGACTGGCTGACTTCATAGCGACTCGCTGAGTTTATAGCGACTGGCTGAGTTTATAGCGACTGGCTGACTTCATAGCGACTTGCTGAGTTCATAGCGAGTAGCTGAGTTCATACTGACTCGCTGAGTTCATAGCGAATAGCTGAGTTCATACTGACTGGCTGAGTTCATAGCCAGTAGCTGAGTTCATAGCGACTCGCTGAGTTTATAGCGACTGGCTGACTTCATAGCGACTTGCTGAGTTCATAGCGAGTAGCTGAGTTCATACTGACTCGCTGAGTTCATAGCCAGTAGCTGAGTTCACAGCGACTGGCTGACTTCATAGCGACTTGCTGAGTTTATAGCGACTGGCTGAGTTCACAGCGACTGGCTGACTTCATAGCAACTCACTGAGTTCATAGCGAGTAGCTGAGTTCATACTGACTGGCTGAGTTCATAGCGAGTAGCTGAGTTCATACTGACTGGCTGAGTTCATAGCAACTGGCTCGCTGAGTTCAGAACTGCCTTCAGAGGGACAGGTAGTCTCACAGCCTAGGTTTCACACCCTTTGACACAGACTTGAGTGAGAGTAAGACAAACAATTAAAAGTTCAGATTAAGTTTCAACTCCTGTGAATATGACTTTATTGTCCAAAGGCAAACTGAGGTAGTAGATGGTTCAATAAAGAAAAGCTGGTTTTTTTTTGTCTCCCCCTCCCACAGATCCCAACGCCCACCCTGCTATGTTCGGGACAGAAACCAAAATGGAATACTACCCCCACTGCGACTCGTTCCCCAAACAGGACGAAGAAGACTACCACATAATGGACATATCCAATGTCATGCCTCCCGCTCCTGATGACTTCTTCGAAGCCTTCGACGACTTGTTCAGCAGAGGGTCGGATGTCGACAGTTTCTTCGACGGCTCGACGAGCTCTTCGTTCGTAGGTGAGTGAATCGGATGCCTGTCTGTTGATGTTGAAGGCGCTTGTAGGTGAAGATACGGGGTAGTCTGCTGCCCTGAGGATGGATGTGGGAATAATGGGGAAAAGGAATTGTTTCCCCTGGTGTTGTGGCTGAAGAAAGGGGGATGACTGAACATATACGTTATTAGATAGAATATGTATATATATATTATAATATATATAGTAAACATATACATATATATATATATATTATATATATATTATAATATATATATATATCGTATAATATACACATATTTAATAATAGGGCCTCATTTAAACTTAGTAGTATGTAGTGGAGATATCTATTTGGAAAAAGTTATGAGCTTTCAGGGACTAACTGTCTCCATCACCGGGTACATCGCTTGCGTGCCTAACAAGCTCACTTCCTTCTCTCCCCAACAACAACAACAACAGCAGAAGCAGCACAAGAAGAAGAAGAAGAAGAAGATTCATATAAACTAAATCAGGAACTCATCGACCTAGGGGCCACTAACCACGGCCTACACGAGGTCCCGGGGTCACCCCGCCCCCTGCCGAAGACCCCGACCATACCCAGTTACCCAATTCTGTCCCCACTGACCCAGCCACATGCTTCGGGCACCGATGTCCTCAGCAAGATCAAGACGAATTCCCGGAAGCGAGGTCAGGCTAGGTTCATATATCAACCTTTTTTTTTTGAGGGGGTGTGGGGGTGGGGGGGGGGGTGTTTCTGCGTAAAATTGGAAATAGTGATCGATTTTTTGGTTCATTGAGAAATCTTTCACGTGGCTTTAAGTCTCTCCTCTCTCTCTCTCTCTCTCTAACCACCTCAAACGTCTTCAATTTCTCCAAACAGAGCGCGGCCCCAAGAACTGGGAATACTTGATGCGGCTCCTTGCTGACAGATCCTACAACCCGAAAGTCATCAGGTGGGAGGACGAGGAAGCAATGACCTTCAGGATCGTTAAGCCCAGCATGGTGGCCAAGATCTGGGGTGATAGGTCAAACAAGGCCCACCTGACCTACGACAACTTCGCCCGCGGCCTCAGGTAGGTCCCTCTGGGGAGTGAGTCAGCAGTTTTCTTTGGTTATGTCTGAAGAAAGGATTCTCTCTCTCTCTCTCTCTCTCTCTCTCTCTCTCTCTCTCTCTCTCTCTCTCTCTCTCTCTCTCTCTCTCTCTCCTTCGACAATGAATATATCTCTAAGTTGCTTTTCATACTTCTAGTGAGGTTATATCACTGACCAACCCAGCCATTTTCTTCAGAATGTTGATTATGAGACATGTATAAACATGTTTAACTGATGATGCCTCGACCAGTGTCCTGTTTTGGGAGGTGTATAGGAGAGAGACATATCACCATTCAAGACTTCATCTTCTATATCGACTATATCTTCTTCTCCTCCTCCTCCTTCCGCAGGTACCACTACAAGACCGGGGCGCTGAAGGCCGTCTCTGAGAGGCAGCTGGTGTACAAATGTGGGCCCAAAGCTGTGAAGTACCTTCAGGAAGTGTTGAATCATGTCGTCTGAGAATCCTCAGGGTAGCTTCCCGGCTGAACAGCTGGTTGGCCTCAGGTTAATCCACTAGCCGGCGTGTCAGTGTTGCCACCATTCCTCTTCCCATGGATCTCATCAACTGAGCGCCCACTCACTCAGGCTAAAGAAGCAGAGTGAAAGATGATGATAATGATGATGAGAGATAGGGAGAAGCGATGGGAGCCTTTAAGTAACTAGGAAAGAGAAGCATTACCAAAGATGATCAACGAAGGATGCCATTCGCAAGCTCGCGTGCAGCATTGAACAAAAGACTCAACTGGGGTGGAAGGTGGGGGGAAGGGACCAGCGTTGATCTGGCAATGATTTTTGCCACTAACTTTTGCTTTCAAGCAGCCAAGCAGCTGTGCTCATGTGCTTGGATGAAAGTGCCATGTGGAAGTTAGCGCGCTCCATGGATACCTGTATGTGAGCACATCTTGATTAAGTCACAGATGACCCATTAGTGTAAAATTCAGTGTACATTTGGAATAATACAAAACCAATGGGATTGAGATATTGTTATTATTATTATTATTATTATTATTATTATTATTATTATTATTATTATTATTATTATTATGTAGAAGATGAACCTTACTCATATGGAACAGGCTCATCACACAAGTTTCCAAAGAACAAGGTGCTCAATTTGAATAAGTGACAGAAAGCATGAGGGGAAACACAGATAGAAGAGATCATTTATTGCCGGAGAACAAAATGAATGATAAACGATCTATCTATTATTAGATTAATAGATAACAATCCCAATTAATGAGTAAAATGTTTCGAACCTACACAACTTTTCACAGAGTGGTAGTGCATTTACTAGCTCGATGGGTGAGTGGATATAAGTTCCCTGTCACCCTATTTCTCTCTCGGAGAGACGCAAGTTCGAAACTTCGACTGAGTAGGTGAGTTTATCAAATGCCATTTTGGAAGCAGTTGGTCATTTGTGGCTTAGTGGTGTATGTTCTTATGTGAATGTCTGTCGGATGTGGAGAAAAAGAAAATTATATATTTTACGACAAAACTACTCAAAAACACAAGCTGAATCTGTGATGCTTTGAAGGGAATGTTTGTTGAATGTGACAGTTTTGATGTTGTTATTATTGTTGTTGTTGTTGTTGTTGAAGAAGAGAAAAATCCACAATTATGTATGGGTACAAATATATTTTTTTCTCAAGTCCAAGACTCAAGCCACCGCTACTACTACTACTATTATGATAATATAATAATAATTATTATTATTATTATTATTATCATCATTATAATTATTATTATTATATGTATTAAGAAGACAAAATCCTGAGGTTGTGATATGATATATTAAGGTGACAATAATAATTATTGTTATGTAAATCTTTATTGAAATACAAATTTTATATATAAAAATAATTCTAGTTTTTTTCCCCTACAGTTTTTCTTCCTTTTTTTCTGTTGTTTACTAATAGAGAAATCATTCCTATGTTTAGATTAACTTTGTATGTGTGTGTGTGTTTTTGTTTGGGCGGGGAGAAGGAGGGGGGGAGGGGACGGGCTGGTATGGACCACCCACAAATATCAAAAGTATATAAACAAATATAGTAAGTCCTTTGACATAGGTGGTACACTAGACTAAGTGGGGACCTCTCACTCCCTCATCATGGGTTCTATCGTTTATCGAAGAATCTATGGCGCTCGAAGTCCTTATTTTACAAAGCAACTCAACGTGGACATTATAATAATTAAGCTTTCCCCTCTAAACCTCTGAAATCGTCGAAGCCAGACGAGCGCAATGGAGCCCAAAGGAAGCGAGTAGGAACATTCGTCCATCTCCCGCGAAAGTTCGGGAAACTCACTCACTCACACACGAGTCCTTTCTAAGGAAAGGCGAGCGAGTCCTTGGGTCCTTCGTGTCACGATTTAGGAAACGGGAAGAGGTCCTGTGACACCCCACGCAGGAAGAGTTCCTTTTTTTTTTCGGGGGTTGGGGACAGCGAGAGGGAGTCCTGCCGTCTTCTGAAAGAGGAACAGAAGAAGAAGAAGAAGAAGAAGAAGATTCAGGTTTCAAATGTCAACAAAGGAAGTGAATCAGTGCACATCCGGACGGCGAGGTGGAATGACGTCCGATGCTGCTGCTGCTGTGAGGAAGACGCAGGTGTACGGGTACAACTTTTCTCTCTCAGGCCAAGATACATACAATACGTAAACACACTGAAGGATGTATTACTCTATACGTCATACATATTTTTCTAAGCATTCACGAACGATTTGAATGTGTAGATATATAGACGTGTTGCTGGGACTAATAGGTCATTTTGAAACTCTCTCTCGCAATATATATATATGCATAGGAAACCTTTTATTACAAAGAAATAAGTTAACCAAAACTGACGTAAAAAGAACGAGACGTCATGACAATCACATCCGTTTGCAATACATGTTTTAATTTATTTACTTATTTATTTTTTGTTGACGTAAACATTAGAAGCCTCGACTGTTATTACTTCCTTTTGGGTCGAGGCTCCGAACTTCTAAATCACTTTTATTATGGGTCAGTTTTCTGGGGGAATTATCATCAGACAATTAAATTATTACCTTTTTTTATTTTTTTCGTTTTTTTAGCTTTTGAATCTCGATTCGTTTGGGTAATTGGTTGCTGACGATATTTATTGCTGGGTTCTGCAAATGGAGGAGGGATTCTTGACTGTCCTACTCCTCTAACAGCTTCGTCGTCTGCTTTTTTAAATCTGAGATGTTGGTTTAATCGTAAATATTTATTTATTCCTAATTATTCATTTATTCATAAATATTTATTTATTCTTAAATATTTCTTTATTCCTAATTATTCATTTATTCATAAATATTTACTTAATTCTAAATATTTATATATTCCTAAATATTTAATTATTCCTAAATATTTATTAGATTTTTAAATTATTTATTAATATCTAAATATTTATTCATTTTTAGTTATTTAGTTTTCCTAAATATCTAATTTTAAATATTTATTTTTAAATATTTTATTTATTCCTAAATATTTATTTATTCATAAATGTTTATTTATTCATAAATGTTTATTTATTCATAATTATTTATTTATCAATATTTTTTCAAAATTATTGATTTTTTCATAAATATTTATTTCATTTTTTCAAATATTTATTTTTTTATTCATAAATATTTATTTATTCTTGAATATTTATTTATTCATAATATTTACTTATTCATAAATATTTGTTTTTTTTCATAAATATTTATTTATTCTAAATATTTATTTATTTTCTTGAAATATTTATTTATCATAAATATTTACTTATTCATAAATAAATTATTATACTCATAATATTTATCTAATCCTAAATATTTTTTATTCATAAATAATTGTTTAATTATAAATATTGAGTTATTCATAAATATTTATTTAATCCTAAATATTAGTTATTTATAAATATGTATTTATTCATAAATATTTATTTACCTATAAATATTTATTTAATTTTAAATATCCATTCATTCCGAAATATTTATTTACTCCTAAATATTCATCTAATTCTAAATATTTATTTAATTTTTAATATTTGTTTGTTGCTGAGTATTTATTTAATTTCAAATGTTTATTTAATCTTAAATATTTATTTACTCCTAAATATTTCTTTATATATAAATATTTATTTATTCATAAATATTTGTTTATTGCAATATATTTATTCATTCCCATATATTTATTCAATTATACATATTTATTCCTAAATATTTTAGTTAGAAATATTTATTTAATCATATATTTATTTAATTTAAATATTTACTTAATCCTAAATACTTATTTATTCCTAAATATTTAGTTAATCCTAATTATTTATTTAATTTTGCATATTTATTTATTCCTAGATATTTATTTAATCAAGAATATTTATTTAATAAAAAATATTTATTTATCATAAAAATATTTTTAATAATAATATATATTTATTCCAAATATTTATCTATTCATAGATAATTTATTTAATCAGAAAATTTTTTTTTAGAAATATTTACTTAAACAGAAATGTTGTTTTCGTCAGAAAATTGATTACCAAACACTGATTTGATCAGAAATCATGATACCAAATCCCGAGCCTCTCTTAGAATACCAGTTTCAGTTTCAGGAATAAAATAAAGTCGGGTTGGTCTACAAAGGTCCATCCTCTCTCTCTCTCTCTCTCTCTCTCTCTCTCTCTCTCTCTCTCTCTCTCTCTCTCTCTCTCTCTATATATATATATTATATATATATATATATATTATATATATATATATATATATATATATATATTTAACAAAATGATATTTATCATTTGCAGTTTTGTAAATTTACATACATCATAAAATAAATAATTGATTGAGGTCCAACAAATAATTGTCCTATTCAGAAGTTTACTTCGAAAGATTTTTAAATTCATAATGTTCACTTTGCTGAGGATGGAAAGACCTGGTGCAGGGTTCGAAAGCTATTATCATTAAACACTTTATATACTTCCACATGCGATATTATTGTGGACCTGCAAATTCATTGTTATCATTTTCGACACTGAAAATTGTGCCCAACCCCAAATAATTTGTAAACAACTATATATCGAAAGTTTCTTGTGATGTGAAAACAGTGTCTGAGAGAGAGAGAGAGAGAGAGAGAGAGAGAGAGAGAGAGAGAGAAGAGAGAGAGGAGAGAGAGAGAGAGAGAGAGAGTTTAGTAAACTGTAAAGTAGAAACCTTCTGGAATTGTGTATATAAACATTGCAAGAACTAGAGGCATTGCTTAGCGCATATAGAAGTTGGTTGCCATCATATTATGCATTTGCAAAGGGTGTAATACCTACTACACTTGTGTTAAGGTGTTACTCTTGAGTGGTTGTGTCTTTGTGTAATGAGAAATCGAGTAATTGTGTATGAGATATACGTATATAGGTCTAGCAATGGCATATATACCAAAAGGCTTCTCAATGAACCGTATGGCGAACAACCTTCTTAAATTAAACAAAAGCACATAGTAAAGATATTTACGTAGATGATTAAGCAAACAAACAAATGAATAAATGAACGAATAAATAGATAATTAGATAAACAGGTCACCAGAAGCAGATATAGACGTCTATGGGAAGGCTCGTGGGGAATTACTCCTCTCTTCCGGTGCGTTCATTCACCATCCTGTCGCGCGTCGTTCACGATTGTCTTTTTTTTTTTTTTTTTTTTTCCTTTCATTCTAAGCCTCGTTTTGTTTACTTTTGCCTTCGAGTAGATCGAAAAGAAGAAGAAGAAAACTGAAGGAAGGAATCTTGGAGGCTCATTACTTCGGCACTCTCTCTCTCTCTCTCTCCTTAGGCTCATTTCCCAAAGGAAGGATGTTTAGCTTTTGTCTTTGTTTGTTCTCACGCCTCGGTTTTGTTGTTTGTGCAGAGGACTAAGAATTTTTTTCGTAAGTCTCTTCCTTCTTTCTTCTGCTCTGTCCTCATGTGGTTTGTTTGTTGACATGTCGTTGTTTTGTGATCCCATTCACAGACCTTATAAACGTCCGAAGTCCTCCACTGTCAGCCTCTTTCTGATTACATGTCTTGTGTTCTATTAAATAAAATTAATGCTAAACAAGACGTCTAAAGCTGTAAATAACAAGGGAATTCAGTGTCAGCTTAAATGATTTGAAAGCAGCACTAAAAGATAAAAGCTATAAAGCGAAACAGTTTAAATTTAAATAGCTCTGCACCGGACAGCGTAGAGTGTGTACGTAATTGTGTTTGAGGCGCGCGCTCTTAGGGACCAGGAGGAACCATGATGAAACTTTGACACCAAAACCATGATGTAAAGCTTTCGCGTTGGCTCTCTTTACGTTAATTAACCTATTTCTAATTGGCACTAAGGACGGGAGACTCCTCCTCAAGTGCTGACGTCAGAGCTTCTCCATTGGACAGGACGCTCGTTTCCTCTCTTCTAGGAGAACTGAAGTTATACTATGTACATCGCTCTTCCTCACGTCCTGGTTGACATAAGGACATGTTTCTTGATTCGTTTATCCTCTTTATTTTGCGTTCTGGGTAAAAGGAGGCACTTGCTGGAGCTTGTTACAGACCCAGGTAGCGACAAAGTATAGGGTTTCCCCGCCATTTTTGACGCTCTCTGACGGGCCTTAGCCATAAGGTCGAATGTATGGGCGCGCTTTTAGACTCACTGACGTGACGTAACTTCCTCTCCGACGTCCGTTGGGTCCTTTACATAAAGAGCTGCCCAAATTCTGGTCTTGGTCATTCGTCTTGGAGTGCCCTTCGTGCGCTGTTATCTTTCCCGCCCCATCTGTGATTCTGGGTCTCGATCCAGACCTGTCCTCTAACTGGCGATCAGCCTGGAATCGACGGAAAAACCTCAGGGTCTGAATTGAACGTTTTACAAGTACTACTACTACTACTACTACCCGGCCATATTGACTCCATCACCAAGAAGACAATACTGACATTTCGTGTTTCTACGATCAATCCCTTTGGTTTAATCTGATTGAACTGATCATCAAACCAATCCTAAGCCTTGAGCATTCGTTAAAAACGTGATGGACTTCGGCACAGGTACCCTTGAGTCCTCCCTAGGCGAGGAGTCCTTCCTGACTCAAGCGGTCAACCTCGACACCATGTTCAGCACCTATCTGACGACGCCTGCAGAGGGTTCCCAAGGGCCCGGCTGCGATGATGGCCTCTACTACCAGCAGCCTCTGGAATACAGTGCCTGCAGTGGTGGCCTTCCTACCGCGGGAGGCCTCTACTACGTCGGGCAGGAGTCCTGTGGGGCGCCGGAAGACGAGGGGACTAATAATCATTCGTACCGGAGGACGCCGATCGCCGAGTGGCAGGGAGAGGTACGAGAATTCTCTCGCCTTTTGGTAACGAATTCGTCTTGAGTGGTTGGTTGGTTGTGGGTCTAGATGAGGAGAAGACAGTTTCTGTTTTCGTTTCTCTGTTTTCCGTCTCTGGCGAAGCTGTTTTGTCTGTCATTCTTGGATATTTAACATTAAAGGAAACAGAAGAGTGAATAATAATAATAATAGTCAGACCTCCATCATATGGGGTGTCCATAAAGTCCCAGTACCATTCTGGGCAATAAATACTTGTAGTGGTACTGGGACTTTATGGACACCCTGTATGATGATATGATGCATTATGACGTCAGTTGCCAATATGATTATTATGCTTATAAACGTCTCTCTCTCTCTCTCTCTCTCTCTCTCTCTCTCTCTCTCTCTCTCTCTGGTAAACTATCAAACGTAAAAATATCAAGTAAACAAAAGAACAGAAAAATAATATTTATAAAAATAGAACAATTCCGGTCAATAAAAGACTCAGTCACGAAATAAAATATATATAAAAAAAACTCTGTTTGAGGCGAAGAACGAAAAGAAATGTATATTGTGATTTGTAAGATTTATCATAACATCTTTTGGAAGTCCAAAGTGTCAGCTATCAGTGTCTCTTTATTATTATTATTATTATTATTATTATTATTATTATTATTATTATTGGTTCACTCTCCACCACAGCATTGTCGAAAGACGAGACTATATATCCCAGAGGAAGACCTTCACAAGTCCTTTTTCGCCCGGCCTTTTCTCTTCCCGCCCCCTCCACAACGGATTGTCTGAGCTGGGCCTTGTCCCTGTGCACCGAGAGGTCTGGATGCCTCCTCCGCCCACAATCTCTGGGGCCTGAGGAAGGCCACGGGCGCCGCCCTCCTGAGGTCCTCCCCAGAGGACTTGGCCGCCCTCGTGGGCAGTCAGTTAGGGCGCTTCCTCTTCCAGGAACTGCGGGCGATGATCAACAAGGGCGCCGGTAATTACTATTATTATTGTTTTTTGTTTGCATTGTTGTTCAGGTAAACATTGTTGTAGTGGTAATCGGAGAGTGAGCCTTTGAAGCGGCTCCTCTTATTTCTATGTTTATTTTGATAGATATCATCGTAGTAGTGTTAGTGAGAATGTCCCTTTGCAAAGGCTCCCCTTATTATTATTATGATAACTATCCTCCTGTTATAGTGGTAAGAATGTACCTTTGCAACAGCTCTCCTTAATATGATTAGATTCACAGATGTTATAGCGGTAGTATTTGTTGAGATCTACCTTTGCAACAGCTCCCCTCATTGTATTTATTTTTCATGTTATTGTTGTAGTACTAGTAAGAATTTACTTTTGCAACAGCTCCTCTTATTAGTATATTTATTTTGATGGATGTTATTGTTGACTAGTAGTGGTAAGGTTTTCGCTTTACAAAAGCTCTCCTTATCATTGTAATTATTGTGATATATAATTGTTATTGTAGTAGTAGTAGTAGCAGTAACTAACAATTTGCCTTTGCAATGGCTCTCCTTAAACCAGGCAAGCAATGGCACAGCCCCGCCCCCTTTTGCGACACCGCCCACCACGACGTGGCACTTGACACGGCGTCTTGTGACCTGAGGGAGGGGCTTGGGGCGACCCCGCCCCCTTTCGGAGGGTACGACGATACCTCCTCCTCTTCTTCGTTTGGGGGATACAGCGACGAGGACCTGTCTGACCTGTTCAAGCGCGTCCCGCAGGAGGTGTGGGACCTCCTGCCGGACTCCCTGCAGGATTTCTCGATGCAGGATCAGCCGTTGCAGATCAAATATGGTGAGTGTTGTTTTGATGAGTTAAATCTCTACCCCCCTGTTAAATCTCTACCCATCCATTAAATCTCTACCTCTCCATTGAATCTCTACCCATCTGTTAAAATCTCTACCCCTCTGTCATTATCTGTTCTGAATAGACCCTCTTATGGTATGTAATGAAATACCCATTTATTGCTTTACTTATTTATTTAATGATTTGATTATTTCTTTACAGAAGAACCCTTAGCAGAGGCCTCCTATCCTCTCCCTACGGCATTTGGGCAGCTGGGGGATCGTCACCCCCCTGTGGGATTTGGCTCCCCTGCGCCAGGTCAACCGTCTGGGACACCAACTGACGTCTTCAAGAAGATCCCCACTAATAACAGAAGGAAAGGTCAGTTGCTCTCTCTCAATTTACTTTGAATCACAAGTTAGTGGCCCCTTTGGTGGTAGTGGGCTTCTTGTTCCATGTGAATAGGGTTCTTCTTCATCTTCTGAGTAATAATAATACTAATAATAAGTCTCTCCACCTGGACAGCGCGCGGCCCCAAAGTCCATGGAGTTTCTTGGTGGCCGCCTCTTGGCCGACAAGCGAACGAATCCTTCCGTCATCCGCTGGGAAGACGAAGCGACGGCCACCTTCCGTCTGACCCAGCCCAAAATCATCGCCCAGATGTGGGGCGGGAGGGCGGATAAGCCCTCTCTCTCCTACGTCAATTTCGCCCGTGGTCTCAGGTCAGCTCTCTGTCTTTGTCTGTCTCTCTCTGTCAATAGGAATGTCTATAACCAACACCACCCTCCCACGTGGATCCGCCACAGATGACCTAGCCTGACCTCTCGTCTCTCTCCCTCTTCCACAGGTACCACTACAACACAGGCGCCCTTGAGCCCGTCTCCGAACGCCAGCTGGTCTACAGGTGCGGCCCAAAGGCCCTCAAGTACCTGCAGGAGCTGAAGAGCGAGTTGCCCTGAGAGGGGCGGACCTGACTGGCCTTCGTCCCTGAGACCTATTCCCGTTTAAATGGTATTTAGGGATTTAAATGGGCCATTTAAGTCGTTTAAATGGTATTTTAAAGATTTAAATGGGCCATTTAAGTCGTTTGAATGGTATTTAAAGACTTAAATGGGCCATTTAAGTCATTTAAATGGTATTTAAAGATTGAAATGGGCCATTTAAGTCGTTTAAATGGAATTTAATTATTTAAATGGAGCATTCAAGTCCTTTAAATGGTATTCACATAATTTCAATGGTATTCCCATCATTGTTCCTCGTTGGACGAGTGGTTTACATGCCCCCCTGCCGATTCTGAAGTCGCGAGTTCGATTCCCCGCTCTGCCAACGTGGAATCGGAGGAATTGGTTTCTGGTGATTAGAAAATCATTTCTCGATACAATGTGGTTCGGAGGCCACAACAACCTGTGGGTCCCGTTGCTATAGTAGCCAATTGGTTCCTAGCCACGTACAAATATCTAATCCTTCAGCCCTTTATAGGAGAGCTCTTAATCAGATCAGTGGTCTGGTTAAACTAAGATATACTAAGGTTAACTTATTATCATAATTTAAATG
The DNA here is from genome assembly GCF_015104395.2 of Macrobrachium nipponense. Classification (NCBI taxonomy): domain Eukaryota; kingdom Metazoa; phylum Arthropoda; class Malacostraca; order Decapoda; family Palaemonidae; genus Macrobrachium; species Macrobrachium nipponense. The sequence goes on along the minus strand of NC_087214.1, from coordinate 35,848,391 downwards.
GCATTTAAATCATTTAAATGCTATTCACATGATTTAAATGGCAGTGAAATAATTGAAAGAGTATTAAGATCATTTAAATAGTTTTAAGATCAGTTAAATGGCATTAAGATCATCTAAATAGTTTTAAGATCATTTAAATGGTATTAAGATCATTTAAATAGTTTTAAGATCAAATTTTAAATTTTTGGGCAAAATTTATTGGTTTATTTTAGATAAATTGAAATGCTTTTAAGATAATTTAAATGGTATTCAAATAAATGGTATTAAGGTAATTTAAATGGTATTAAGATAATTTAAATAGTATTCACATCATATAGATGTCCTTTTGAATGAATTAAATGGGATTTAATTTAGCTATGAGAAACACCAGACAAGCCATATCCCATCCCTCAATGCCTGTGGAGAGAAACTCTGGAAGTCTCCAGAATCCTCTGTTCTCCATCTATCATCATCAGCCGCAACCGATACGCTTCTCTGAATATTATATTAAATATTTATTTATTCTAGAGAGGAAATATATTGAAGGTAATATCTCTCCTCTAATGTGTACTAAGGAATATATTTGAATAGATATTTTTTTCAACGTACAGTTATTGTTAAATGTTTTGAACATATATACGTATATATATATATGTATATATATAATATATATATATATATATATATATATATGCATGTATAACTATATATAATGACCTATTTCTAAATCAGCTAAGTCTATATTTTTGTAATATTTGTTATATGTATATTTTTATGATTATAAAAGATTTAATATATTTCATATGTTAATATATACTTATTTATTTGGTTTCGTATAGTAATGGTGCTAATGATAAGGAATATTTATCAAGAAGGAAACATGAAACCTTTATTGCAGCTTTGAAATGGTGATATATCTATAATATCTATTATATGATATATATATATATATATAATATATATATTATTAATATATATAATAATTCACATTGGATAAGATTATATATTTTAATAAAGTGATAAAATAAATGAAAGCATTTCAGTCTCCTTCTTTATTTTTTGTTAATAACAATGTTCAATTCTATGAATAGAAATATATATATACCCACCGTGGCATGAAGATATATGAAGGTTTTATTCATGAATAAATTCTTATTATTTTTCTGTTTGTTTACTTTTGTTGACATTTTTTCAGTCGAGAAACTTTATTAGGTTTTTTAAGTTATTTTTCGCTCAATTTTAAACCAATTGTCGACGTGATTCGTTAAGACAAGAAAGAGGGTGTTTTTTTTTCGAGTTCTCTAACGTGTTGAGATATTCAAATCGATCCAGATTAATTTTAAAAATGCAACTGTTTTGAATTTCATGTACGCCGTCGATCGAGTTCAAAACCTTAGCGTGAATTAATGATAGCACGTTAGCGCAATTCTAGGGTAAAATCACTCCGTATTTGATCAAATCACACCATATAGTAATCAAATCACACTTTCTTGGATCAAATCACATCTTACATGATCAAATCACACTCCACATGATCAAATCACACTCCACATGGTCAAATCACACCATATTGGGCTGAAATTCTCGCTATCTAGCATCTACACTTCATCCGACTTGGCCGATGTGCTCGATTTAGCAAAAAGTTGGTAAGGGTAACAATTTCCCTCCCAGTGTTGCCGATAAGCGGAATTTTCGTCAGCTATCCAGGTTTGTATGCCGATGCGCATTCCACATCTGCATTTTCAACAGAAATTTCTTCATGGCGCATTCATGTAAATTTATCATATACAAATTGCAATATTTTTTTTTACTTTTAAAGAATTTCTCATTCATATACACTATTATAAAAGATAAGACTCTTATCAGAATATGACGGTGATATGATTACTGTACATCAATCTGTTAATACATTATAAAATTATTTCCTATATGATTTAATGAGTTATATACTGATACATAAATGCTGTTATGCTTATTACAAACTTATCTGTAAATATATCTGGGACAAATAAGAAAGGTATAAATAATAATTCTCATATGTATATTATATATATATATATATATATATATATATATATATATATATATATGATGGTAAAGTGTAGTAACCAGATACTTGGCACTTCGTAACAATATATATATATATATTGTGACGAAGTGCCAAGTATCTGGTTACTACACTTACCATTCATTAACTGATACCTCACAAAGGCCAGACACCTGAACCCTCATCACAAGTATTAAACGACTGAATACTCTAAAGGCAACAGTGATCCCTTAACAACTTACCAGTATTGCAGAGGAAAATTCAGAACTAAGTTCATCAAAACAGGTGTGAGGTAATCTTGGTAGTAATTAAATTAATCAAAGGGCATCACTCCATCAACAACTTTAAAAGTCTAAGTATTTCCCTGATTTCAGAAGTCTAAGTACTTCCCTGGTTCTAAGTCACTTCAAGTTAATGAAGGAAAACAGATCAATTACCACTCTATGTTTCTACCTAACATCAATATAATCAAATGCAAATATACTGGCATGAAAATGAAAACACTTATAAAAATTTTAAATAGAAAAAAATATTATTAAACTCAAAATTTATCAGTGAAATTCACAATATCCGGGAAAATTACCGTTACTTGAAAACAAAGTAAAGTTTAATTAATTCTTGAATCAAATTAAGTAAAATTTAATCAAAATTAATTTATCATAAAATTCAAGAAAATTAATTCAATCAAAATTCAAAAGTGTTAGGCAATTATTGAAAATTTGAAATTAATTCACAAGTGCTAAACAATAATAAAACTTGAAAAGAATTCTAAGTAAATGCAAATTAATTCACAAGTGTTAAATTTAATTAAATGTGCAATGATTAAGCAATGAAAATTACTAAGTCGATTAAATTGTGAATGCAAATGAAAATACAGAAAAATGTGGACAATATCAAAATTTGCAAAAAGCATTAATCACACAGAAAGAATATAAAATAAAAAGGCACACTTCAATAAGAAAATGAACAAATGCACAAAAATGAAACAAACACAAAAATTTGCAATGTGTAAAAACGTAAATAGTTTCTCTCAAACCACTGTAACCATCAGTTATTTAGTTTTTACCAAACCACTGTTCCTATCAGTTATTAGTTGTTATCTAACCACTGTTCCTATCAGTTATTAGTTGCAACTAATAAAAATATAAGACACTTTACCTTTTTGGTATACCAACTTCTTTCTTTGCTGCAGGCTTGTTTCACACTTTCACAAAACCAGACGCCATTACAAAACAAAGTTTGTTCAGATTCCAGAAAAAAACACTATTTAACACTAAATAAACTCTAAGAAATATCAAATCTGAAATTTACAAACTATGAGTGACCATTCAAATAAGTACGAAATCGTTACGTTACTTTTAAAATCAAAAGTGCTATGTGATGGAGAGAGAGAGAGATAGATGTGAACGCCTCGAGTATCTAAGATCTAATGAAAAACTTCTCCCTTATGGAAGCTGGACAGGGGATATGTCACATAACGTTTTGAGACACAATTCTTTCTAGAAGCTTCAAAATCTTACGCAACTTTACATACAAAATGTGTAATCTGCACGTGGCTTTGGCAAAGACATACGCGTATGAGATGATTCTGTTAAAAAAAAGACACGTACTCGATTCGATCGCTCGAAGGAGAATTTCCTTATCTTACTTGATGACAGAATCCCAAAACACAATGAAGTCTCGAGCTCGCTTATCAAACGTGTTGACAGATTTTGAAAAACAACTCTAGCTTTGAACGGACAAAGATATTCTCTCTCTTTCTACATTCTACATTATATATATATTCTTTTACATTATGTTATGCGAAATCTGAACACACATTTAAAACATCCTATCTCTAAGCTATCTAGGAATCTGAAAAAATGGTGCCAAAAGTCTACATAACATTTTGTACAGTCAAAGAGGGGAAATATGCATTTTGAATGTAGCAATATATATAATATATATATATATATATATATAATATATAGATATATATATATATATATATATATATATATAATATATATATATATATAATTGTATAGTATATGTATATGTATATATATACGTATATGTTATATGTATACTATCGTATGCATATATATACAGTGCATGTATATAATGTATGTAAATATAATGTATATAAATATGTATATGGTAGGATATATATGTATGAATGTATATATATATTATATATATATATATATTAATATATATATGTATGTATGTATATATGTATCATATATATATATATGTGTGTAAATATGTATTTATATATGTTTTATATAAATATATATGTATATGTATATTTATATCATATATATACACATATATATGTTTATATATACATATATAAACATATACATATATGTATATATATATATGTATATATATATATATATATATATATATATCTATATCTATATATGTATATATGTCATATATATGAACTGTGTTATATATATATGTATATATAATATCTATACATGTATATATGTATATATATCTATATATATATATATATCATATATCTATCTACATATGCTGTTTATATATGTATATATATGTTTATATGTATATATATTCTATATATATATATATATATATACCATATACTATATATACATATAATATATATATCATATATAATCATATATATATCTATATATGTATATATATATAGAATAGATAGATAGATATATAGATATATATACATATATTTTAGTAATGTACCTTAAGTATAACGAAATTGATATAAATCGTTCAAATCCCTATGTGCGGAGTTCATGATCATCATATCCTACGAATAGGTGCAGTAAACAAGTGATCAATTACCTCCACAATCTCCTATGGGCAGATATACAGTTTTTATTGCTAGTAGGTAGTACGCTAAACAAGTGCGATACTCAGTGTTTTCAACGAAAGATTTTCAGTGCCAGAATTCTCGCTTTTAATTCATTTGCTATGTACAAAGGTAATGTCCAGAGTTTCAAAAATATATCTTTGGAGCTCACGTTGCATAGACAATGAAACTTCTAATATTATATATACTTGCATCTCTGCAAAGCTCGTAAAGATCAAGTGGCAACCATAATTAAGCGGACTAAGTATTCTACTATCTTCCCATATCGCCAATCCATTATCATGCATATGAGTTCATTGTTTTATCCCGTTCGATACTTTATAGTGACCATGTACAGCAGATGGCCAATAAATGAAGAAAACATGAGTGGCTGCAAATCGCGTGATTATATATGCAATTTTCCCCCCAAAAAACTGCCATTTTCCAAAGAAGAAACTGAAGTTGAAATTTGTGAAACTCAGGACGACAATGAATTAGTGGATTCATATGATTCACATGATTACATCTTCAGACGAAGCTGATGATGATAAAAAAAAAAAAAGTGAAAATGAGCAAGACAATAGTGTTATATTATGTGACACGCAGCCTCAAAATGTTAATAATGATGCCGAGAAACAGTGCATAATTATATGGTCAAATAGTGACGAACACATCGATTCAGATATTACACATATCAGTGACAGACTCGGATGAAAAATTGTTCACAATTAGAAAATTAAATAATTTAGTTTACCGAGTAAGGTGAGAATTTCGTTTTCTTTCTTTTCGTGTAGAAGGCCAAAAGTAAACAAGCATCGCTTGAAAAACGTAACTAAGCGCTTGCGGAAACTTTATGGGATACACGGCAACACTGCGAGTCTGCGGCTCACGGGTTCATTTCAGACCAGGGTTCCCAGATTTGGCGGTTTCTCACCAAATTTGGCACTTTTTTTTTCTAATTTGGTGGGTAAAAATTCACTTTGCCTGGTTAGTGGTTTTTTTGGCTGATTTTCAGAAACTTCTATTTGAGCCAAACAGTGACCCCACGTTTGAGAATTTGTCCCCAGATTGGGAATTTTTAAAGGTTTTTCAGGAAAATCTGGGAAATTTGAATAGGTTTTCAGTAAAACTTGGTAACATTTAAGCAAAATATGTAGATGGATAAAAAAAAAAATCACACACACACCAGATGACCACAAAACAAGCCGCCGGATTCTCGAGAGCGTCTCATTTCAAAATTTCAATCATTCTCGCGTTTTTTTTTTTTTCTGTATTCTTATATTAGTTCATATTGTGTAACTAAAACCTATGGTGCCGCTATACAAGCATTTATAATATGATTATATGCATTTATAAAAGTAAATATAACGCACATATATTTGGCGGTTATTTGGGTTGGTTTGGATTTTCATTTGGCAGGATTTTGGCTGGTTTCATGGTAGACTTTGGCTGGTTGGTAGTGGTGTCATCTGGGAAGTTGGGAACCCTGTTTCAGACAGTAGCTGCTCAGGTTTCCCCAGATTTGAATGTGTTATGTCCAGCTCCTCCAATCCTTCGCTTTCGAACAGGGTATACCATAACGACTATTTACTAGTGTTGGAGGTACTTATAAGACATTTAAATTTAATCTGTTTGCATCTTTGGCACTTGAATACGACTGTTATTTGGCGATTAGAGACGGCGAAGTTCGTTGAAATCATCTGAGGGAGATGGATGGTAAGCATGGGAACTTTATATGTAATAATGATGTATGATTATATATATGCACACATCAATTGCGTATTAGTAGTAAAAGATATATATACACACATTGTTTACCAACGCCATAATTAAAAACGTTTTTAATATATTACGAATAAAAAACAACAGTGGAAGCACTGAGACGAATACAAAGAAATTTCATATATATATATATATATATATATATATATATATATATATATATATATATAACAAACAAGTTACGTACCTACCCACAGCGGTAAACAAATTAACATGTAAATAGGCAATAAACGGTTGGGTGGAAGGTGATTGATTGGTGGTTTAAGAGTATAGGTACAATTAGCTTAACCATTCAAGGGTTATACAGTTAGTTCCTCTATACCTGTCGGGTTCTTCCTACAATATTAAAATGACTGGCATCTATGCGTGTCTTGCAACTTTTAAAACTGTGATTTACTCATGTTAGATCAAGTGGCCTTATTTAATAAGGCTATTTCCTCCTTTGAAGATATGTAGACACTTCACAAAAATTAGAAACTTCAGCATTACCGTTCTTCTATTCAATAATAAAATTCATCCTGCATTCAATTTTTCCCAAACGAATACTTTCAAACGAGAGGAATTCCTACTGTTCTTAAAGGGTGAGAAAGGAATTCCTACTGTCCTTATAAGGTGAGAGAGGAATTCCTACTGTCATAGGGTGAGAGAGGACAGTAAGAATTCCTCGCTAACCCTATAAGGATAGTAAGAATTCCTCTCGCTTTGAAAGGGTTCGTTTGGGAAAAATTGAACACAGAATGAATTTTATTATTATATAGAAAAAAACTCAAGCTAAAAATGATTATGACATTTTGAAAAACCTATCCAGAGATGAAAATGTAATATACCCGTCCTGGCAAAGGTGAAGGCACTTTTATCCTTGACAGACTTGGCAACGTACAAAAAATGGCAATTCTACAGAATAGTTCCGCACGGACTGCAAGGAACGTAACCGCGGATACGACATCCACTAGGGATTGGGGCGTCCAATGTATTTCGCCGTGTTTAGTACTGGCCCCTGGGGGTTAATTACAGTTCTCCGAATAAATATTACTTAAAATTCTTGTTCAGGAGGTAAAACTGCATTAAAAACCGCAACTGCCGTAGTCTAGGCCGCCGCGGAAGAACCCTAAAACAAAGCAAGACAATAGATGAAAATACGTATCATGACCTTTTTACACAAGATCTACGCATGGAATTATGTACGGAGTCCCAAAGATATATACACAAGGAAGGAATTCCTTCAGGACACATCCTTTCTCCCATGAACACTGCTACAGTAGATTCACATCAATCGTGCATCTGATGTCTCGGCCAGTCCCTTACGACGCTCATCCTGACTGGCTGTTTGATAAGCCAATCACAGAGCTGCTGGAAACTCTCCCCAGTCTTTTTCTCGAGAGTTCACACGGCTAGGATCTTCTATGTTCCACCTCTCCTGATAGATACGTCTTTCAAAAGTATCCCTCTTGAGAGGTGGAACATACAGACCCTATAGGGTCCTGAAACGACGTATTCATCAATTTCTGTCCCGTCTGAGACCTGATAGTCTTCCAAAAATACATCCCGTTTCGAATTGATGAAGAGGAGAATGATTAAAGGAATTAATATGAAAATAGTAAATGTTTAAATAGTACAAAATAAAAAAAGACACTATTTTAGTCATATTTTGAGAGATATGACCGTTTAAAATTATATAGTCGTCATGGAAGAGCAGGACAAAGAGTGGACGACCATTAGGACGACTCGACCAAGATCAAGGCTAGAGGGCCATGCTCTCTCTCTCTCTCTCTCTCTCTTTACCTAAGATACAAATATAGAACAAAATAATGTTTATTTTTTGTTTACAAGCACTATTTACTTCTTTCCCTACAATGTTTACTTATGTTAATGTATACACTTCAATTTTTTTACTTCCACTGTTTATATATAAACTTCTTTGTGGTTTGTTGTAAATACCAAAGTAATTTAAGGAATCAGAGACACTGACAAGGTAATTTAAGGGATCACAGACACTGACAAAGTAATCTAAGGGTCCACAGACACTGACAAAGTAATTTAAGGGTCCACAGACACTGATAAAGTATTTTAAGGGTCCACAGACACTGACAAAGTAATTTAAGGGATCACAGACACTGACAAAGTAATTTAATGGTCCACAGACACTGACAAAGTAATTTAAGGGTCCACGGACACTGACAAAGTAATTTAAGGAATCAGAGACACTGACAAAGTAATTTAAGGAATCAGAGACACTGACAAAGTAATTTAAGGAATCAGAGACACTGACAAAGTAATTTTAGGGTCCACGGACACTGACAAAGTAATTTAAGGAATCAGAGACACTGACAAAGTAATTTAAGGAATCAGAGACACTGACAAAGTAATTTAAGAAATCAGAGACACTGACAAAGTAATTTAAGGAATCAGAGACACTGACAAAGTAATTTAAGGGTCACAGATGACAACGAAATTGAGGGGTCCCCACATTTGACAAAGTAAGAGGGTCCGAGACACTGACAAAGTAATTTAAGGGTCCCACGACTGACAAGTAATATAAGGGTCCACACATGACAAAGTAATTTAAGGGTCCACAGACACTGATAAAGTATTTTAAGGGTCCAGACATGACAAAGAATTTAAGGGATCACAGACACTGACAAAGTAATTTTAATGGCCACAGCACTGACCAAAGTAATTAAGGTCACGGACACGACAAAGTATTTAAGGGAATCAGAGCACGACAGTAATTTAAGGATCAGACACTGCAAAGTAATTTAAGGTCAGAGACACTGACAAAGTAATTTAAGGGTCCACAGACACTGACACGAAATTGTGTACAGATTTGCAAAGTAATGAAGGGTCCCAGAGACACTGACAAAGTAATTTAGTCACAGCCACTGACAAATTAATTTTAAGGGTCCCAGACACTGACAAAGAATTTAATGGTCCACAGACACTGCAATGTAATTTATGGTAAGACACTGACAAGTAATTTAAGGGTCCACACACTGACAAAGTAATTTAAGGGTCCACAGCACTGACAAAGTAATCTAAGAGACACTGACAAAGTAATTTAAGGAATCAGAAGCACTGACAAAGTAATTTTAAGGGTCCACAGACACTGACAAGTAATTGAAGGGTCCACAGACATGACCAAAGTAATTTAAGGGTCCACAGACACTGACAAAGTATTTAAGGGCCAAAGCACTGCAAAGTAATCTAAGGGTCCACAGACACTGACAAAGTAATTCTAAGGTCACAGACAACTGACAAAGAAAGTAATTTGAAGGTCCACAGACACTGACACAAATGTAATTTAATGGTCAGACATGACAAGGGTACACTGACAAAGTAATTTAAGGGTCCACAGACACTGACCAAAGTAATTTAAGGGTCCACAGACACTGACAAAGTATTTTAAGGGTCCACAGACACTGACGAAAGTAATTTCTAAGGGTCCCACCAGACAAACTGAAACCAAAAGGTAATCTTTAAAGGGTCCACAGACACTTAAAAAAAACCAGAATCCAAACCAACGACAAAGTAATTTTAAGGGTCCCACAGACACTGACAAAGTTAATGAAAGAGGTCCACAGACACTGACAAAGTAATTTTAAGGGTCCCACAGACACTGACGAAAGTAATTTAAAGGGTCCAAAGGCACTGACAAAGTAATCTAAGGGTTCACGGAAACACTGACAAAGAGTAACTAAGGGTCAACAGACACTGACAAGAAATTCAATCTAAGGGTCCACAGACAGCTTTAATATAAGGGTCAAGGGAGACAACTGACAAAGAATAAGTAACTCAAGGGTCAAAACCAAGACACTGACAAATTAATCTTAAGGGTCCACAGACAATGAACAAAGTAATATAAAGGGTCCAAACCAGACACTGACAAACGTAATTTTTCTAAAGGTCCACAGACTCTGAAAAAGTAATTTATGGGTCCAAAGACACTGACAAAGTAATCTAAGGGTCCACAGACACTGACAAAGTAATCTAAGGGTCCAAAGACAATACTAAAGTGAACCCTAAGGGTTCCTAAGGGTCCAAAGACACTGACAAAGTAATCTAAGGGTCCACAGAACACTGACAAAGTAATCTAAGGGTCCACAGACACTGACAAGTAATCTAAGGGCGGGTTCACAGACACTGACAAAGTACTTTAAGGGTCCACAGACACTGACAAAGTGTAATCTAAGGGTCCACAGACACTGAACAAAGTAATCTAAGGGTCCACAGACACTGACAAAGTAATTTAAGGGTCCACAGACACCGACAAAGTAATTTAAGGGTCCACAGGACACTGACAAAAGTAATTTAAGGGTCCAGAGACACTGACAAAGTAATTTAAGGGTCCAGAAACATCGACAAAGTATTTAATGGTCCACATACACTGACAAAGTAATTTAATGGTCCACAGACACTGACAAAAAAGTAATTTAAGGGTTCCCACAGACACTGACAAAGTAATTTAAGGGTCCACAGAACTAAAAAGTAATTTAAGGGTCCAGAAACATCGAAAAAGTAATTTCTTTAATGGGTCCACAATTTACACAAATAAAAAAGGTTTACCAAATAAACCACGAAAAAGTAAAATTAACTGGTCCACAGACACTTACAAAGTAATTTAAGGGTCCACAGACACTGACAAAGTAATTTAAGGGATCACAGACACTGACAAAGTAATCTAAGGGTCCACAGACACTGACAAAGTAATTTAAGTGTCCACAGACACTGACAAATTAATTTAAGGGTCCTCAGAGAACATTGACAAGTAATTTAATTCCCTTAAACGCCGGAAGACCCTAAATAAAAAAACCCTGACTCCCGTATGCCGGAGGGGTTTGAGAGTGAGCGCGATAAAGCGGAAAAAACAAAAAAATATTTTTTTCAAAAAATCACAGCGCGCTTAGTTTTTCACATTAAGAGTTCATTTTTGGCTCCTTTTTTTTCTCATTGCTTGAAGTTTAGTATGCAACCATCAGAAATGAAAATATTATCATTATCATATATAAATAATGCGATATTATGGTAGCGAAAAAAAAAAAATTCATACATAATTGTATTCAAATCGCGCTGTGCGCCAAACGGTTAGAGGTAACAAGTTGCTTTTTTTTTCGTTGTAATGTGCACTAAATTGCGATCATTTTGATATATAACATATTGTAAAACAATAAAAGCAACACAGAGAAAATATTATCACAAAATGATGCATGAATTCGTAGCGCGCGGATGTAAAAAAATAATTTTTTAATAAATTCACCATAAATCGAAATATTGTTATAGAGACTTGCAATTTGTTTCAAAATGAAGGAAAATGATTGAATATTACGATACTGTAAGAGTTTTAGCTTACAAATGCAGTTTTTTACCTATTTCGAACGAGTTAAAGTTGACCGAATGTCGAATTTTTGTTAAAGTTTTTTTTTATATGCAAATATAAAAAAAATGAGAAATGCTACAACCTTCCAATAATTTTTGTTATATTGTGCATGTTTTTGCGCACATTTTCATATATAAAACTTTAAAAAAAGCGTAATATGAAAGGCACAAAATAGGGAGAAATGTGACCTACGCGTTTCCGAGATTTTCGGCCGAAATAATCGGCGCGCGGACGGATAAAAATATTTATTTTTTTTCAAATATTCACCATAAATCGAGATATTGTTCTAGAGACTTGCAATATGTTTTTTAAAATGAAGATAAATGATTTGAATATTACTAGACTGTAGATTTTTATGTTATAATGCGTTTTTTGACCTTTTCGGGGTTGAGTCAAAGTTGACCGATCGTAGTTTTTTTTCGTACTTATCGTACTTTATATGCAAATATTTCAAAAATGATAAATGCTAACAACCTTCCAATAACAATTTTTTGTTATATTGTGGCATGTTTAATTGCGCACATTTTCATATATAAAACTATAAAAAAAAAGCGTAATAGAAAAGCACAAATATTTAGGAGAATGTGACCTACGCGTTTCCGAGATTTTCGGCCGAGAATCGGCGCGCGGACGAATTAAAAATATTTTTTTCAAATATTCACCATAATCGAGATATTGTTCTAGAGACTTGCAATATGTTTAAAATGAAGATAATGATTGAATATTACTAGACTGTAGATTTTTTATGTATAAAGCGTTTTTGACCTTTTCGGTTGAGTCAAAGTTGACCGATCGTAGTTTTTTTCGTACTATCGTACTTTATATATGCAAATATTTCAAAAATGATAAATGCTACAACCTTCCAATAAAATTTTTGTTATATGTGCATGTTTTTTTGCGCACATTTACCATTATAAAACTATAAAAAAAAGCGTAATATGAAAAGGCACAAATATTAGAGAATGTGACCTACGCGTTTCCGAGATTTTCGGCCGAGAATCGGCGCGCGGGACGGAAATAAAAATATTTTTTTTTCAAATATTTTCACCATAAATCGAGATATTGTTCTAGAGACTTGCAATATGTTTTAAATGAAGATAATGATTGAATATACGAGACTGTAAGATTTTTATGTTATATATGCCGTTTTTTACCTTTTTCGGTTGAGTCAAAGTTGACCGATCGTAGTTTTTTTTTCGTACTATCGTACTTTATATCAAAATATTTCAAAAATGATAAATGCTAACAACCTTCCAATAATTTTTTGTTATATTGTGCATGTTTTTGGGGCGCACATTTCCCATATAAACCTTTAAAAAAAGCGTAATATGAAAAGCTCAAATATTAGGAGAATGTGACCTACGCGTTTCCGAGAATTTTCGGCCGAAAATCGTCGCGCGGAGGGGAAAAAAATATTTTTTTCAAAATTCACCAGAAATCGAGATATTGTTCTAGAGAACTTGCAAATATGTTTTAAATGAAGTAAATGATTGAATATTACTAGACTGTATGATTTTTTATGTTATAAATGCGTTTTTTTGACCTTTTCGTTGAGTCAAAGTTGACGATCGTAGTTTTTTTCGTACTTATCGTACTTTATATGCAAATATTCAAAAATGATAAAATGCTACAACCTTCCAATATTTTTCGTTATATTGTGCATGTTTTTTGCGCATTTCCATATATAAAACTATAAAATAAGCGTAATAAATGAAAAGGTACAAATATTAGGAGAATGTGACCCTACGCGTTTCCGAGATTTTCGGCCGAGAATCGGCGCGCGGACGGAATAAAAATATTTTTTTTCAAATATCACCATAATCGAGATATTGTTCTAGAGCTTTTGGCAATTTGTTTTAAAAGTGAAAAGTAAATGATTGAATATTACTAGACTGTAAGTAAATTTGCTTACCCCCCAAAAATAAAAATATATATATATATATATATATATATATATAAATATATATATATATATATATATATCTACTATTCTATAATATATATATATATATAAGATATAGATATATATATATATATATATAATATATATATATATATAGACTATATATATATATATATATATATATATATATATATATATAATTTTTTTTATACGTAAAATATATATTACATTCTCCGATTCTGGTACCAATACATAATAAAAGGAATGCAGGTGACACTTCTCTTTTCGCATACAATGAAATGTCTTATTATTATTTTATCATGCACACATTCAGATATATAAAAAATTGTAATAAATATAAAACTAAATATAAAATAAATGCAGAATACTCACTCGTAATCCTGACTCTTCGTTCTATTCTTGTTTTCTCCCTCCTCCATTGAAGAGTCTTGCATTTTTTTGTCCACTCGACATGACGAGGTACAGGTGGAGGAGGGAGACGCGCGCCCTTACTGCTGATGGACCCGGCGGCGGCCCCGTGCGCCCTCCGCTGTCGGTTGTAGGGGGCGCGCTCCAATACATGACCTTAGTGTGATACTTTCGGTCACACTCCCCTATCCTGCAAAGAGCAACTTTGCAGAGACGACAGAAGAACCGGTGTCTCTCCTTCTGCCATTCATATGGCACACCCGGCACCGTTTCTGCCTTCGCCCTTCTATGGCCTCCAGTATGTGTTCCCTGGCTGCAGCCGACACGCAGGGTCCACTACCCGACGAGAAGCGGTGATGGCGGGGCCGGCAGCAAGAGGGGCGTCGTAGCAGGGGCGTCGTCAGCAGGGCGGCGACAGCAGGGGTGTCGTCAGCAGGGGCGGCGACAGCGGAGGGGCGTCGTCAGCAGGGGCGGCGGCAGCAGGGGCGGCGGCAGCAGGGGCGAGTCGTCAGCAGGGGCGTCGTCAGCAGGGTCGTCGTCAGCAGGGACGGCGGCAGCAGGGCGGCGGCAGGTCGAGCGAAGTTGGCCCTCCTATCTGCCCTTTCCTCTAGGGGCAGATCTGCAGCTCGGGGCAGGGGGGTCAGTTATGGAAGGCCACTCATCGGGATCGAAGTTGATGAGGGCATTCCCGGCTACCTCTAGGAACTGTGCGTGGGTCAAACCTCGGAAGATTGTCACCCCGCGGTACCCACAGTACAGTATGTAGGCATTTTGGAGGGCCAACTGAAGGATGTATTTTGAGGAGCTTCTGTGTCCACCTTCTGGTTCTCCTGCGAAGGGATAGTACTGGATGAGCTGATCAAGAGATCAACTCCTCCCATGTGCTGTTGTTTTAGTGCCCAATGCACGTAGGCCGCTCGGTACGAACTCCTCAAACACAACTCGGCCCTGTCGACGTGTTCTTCCGCTGTACGATCTCTTCTTGGATGGGTCATGGACTCGTCGTAACCATGGGGACGAGTCGGACACCCTTCCAACAGATGACGAAGACAGCGCCCTTCCGCCGCCACTCTGTCTCTCCTCTTGCCAGGTGTTGGCGGATGACTAGCGAACCTCTTGAGGACATTCGGGCCCCACGCACCAACCAAAAGAAGGGTACCACTGACGTGAACACCTGCTTCATACAGTTCCTGGGCCAGGGATACCGAGTTATAATAATTATCCATAAACAGGTGATATCCCTGGTTACGGAAACGTCCCACAAGGTTGAATACAGTGTCACGCAGCGTGGAGAATACCACCCCGGTATACACTGAAAGTCCACAACGTATCCAGTGTTGGCCTCGGTAATGAGAAAGAATTTCACACCATATTTTCTTTGGCTTCTTGGGGTTATACACTTTTATACTAAGACGTCCTTGTAAGGCATCATCCCCTCATCCAAAGACAGGTTCTTTCCAGAATCACGAGATTACTACATCGCTCACGGATATAATCCAACACTGTACGCACTAAAATGAGGCGATCACTGTTTATTCCTGGGGTATGGCCCTTCGTTGAAGGCGTTGAAGTACCTGTCCATCGCCAGAAATTATCACGGGACATAACGCCAGGCACATTCGGCATATATAAAAAATAACTTCTCTTCCAATATGCCTGACGTCGATAGCAGGTGTCAACCAAAATAAATGTGGAGCCCCAAAAAATGTGCCATGTCATGAGGTTGCAACCCGCCAGGAATACGACAAGGTCGTCTTCAGCTCATATCGGCAGTACCGAGCGTAGTCCACCGTCTCGTGTACCAGGTATTCCAGCAATTCCCGCGTCAGGAAAAGCTGGATGAATCCCAAAAACAGTCAGGGGTTACTGGTACGGTCATCCCAGGGGTTGCCGTGAAGGGGTGCATGTTTAGGGAGGGGTGGGGTCCTCCGTCACCCTCGTCACTCTCCGACGACCCGACCTTCACCTTGGCTGGCGCGACAGCCGACCTTCTACGTGCCCGTGCGCGCGCACGCGCACACGGGTGTCGGGCACGATGCACACTACCTACCCCCCCCCGTTGGCCCATCACCCTCACTTAGGCCCTCACTTTCTGTATCGTCCTCTGCGATAAAACTTGAGCCCGTATCCCCACCCCTCCCTCCCCTCTCCCCCTCAGATTCCCCTCGTATGCACTGAATTCGAGCCTCACTTTTCGGGGATGTGAGCCTCGAACGGACATTGGGGCAAATATTCATCCTCACTTTCATCGGGACTGATGTCCTCATCACTCGATGACCATCCGCCATCAAATGAGGACTTGCGACATGTTCCCGATCAAGCTCCGAAAGATATTCGTCTATGTCCCTTGGTTGGAGGCCTCCAAATGCCTACGAATGCCCCTAAGGACGCCACATGCTTTCTAGGGGTAACCAAAGGCAAACGATGTGTTCCCGAAACACTTTCAGCCACACGTGGCCGCACAGAACGGCCTTGAGGCGCGGGGTCATGCTGGGTGCTTGGCCCCTCGCCAGCATCCATGTCCAAAACTCGCCTTACACGATCCCTTCCGACGGGTTGGGTAAAACGCGCCTTTCACGGTTCACACGTCGTTGAGACATATCTACGAATGTCCTGTAGCAATACAAATGCACAAAGTCTCGCACAAGTCCAGAAAACACGCTTTTCACGAAAGATCGCTCTCGTATGGTGCGCTACTGATGCTGGCTGGAGCGAGAAGAAGGGATATCGAGCATGCGCACCTGGGTCACGCTTCAAAACAAAACAAGGCCTTGATCCGTGGACTCCCAGCATCCCCCAAGGCGCGTGATTCAAAAGTTTTAGGCTGGTAGGCTATAAGTATTTTTCCGCGAATTTTAAAAAAAAAACTTTTGTATGTCGACGTAAAATACGTCCAGTCGGCACCCGACAGACAATTTATCTCGACGTAAAATACGTCCAGTCGGCGTTTAAGGGTTAATGGTCCACAGACACTGACAAAGTAATTTAAGGGTCCACAGAAACTGACAAAGTAATCTAAGGGTCCACCGGCACTGACAAAGTAATCTAAGGGTCCACAGACACTGACAAAGTAATTTAAGGGTCCACAGACACTGACAAAGTAATTTAAGGGTCCACAGAAACTGACAAAGTAATCTAAGGGTCCACAGATTTGACAAAGTAATTTAAGGGTCCACAGTCACTGACAAAGTAATCTAAGGGTCCACAGACATTGACAAAGTAATTTAAGGGTCCACAGACACTGACAAAGTAATTTAAGTGTCCACAGACACTGACAAAGTAATTTAAGGGTCCACAGAAACTGACAAAGTAATTTAAGGAATCAGAGACACTAACAAAGTAATTTAAGGAATCAGAGACACTGACAAAGTAATTTAAGGGTCCACAGAAACTGACAAAGTAATTTAAGGGACCAAAGATTTGACAAAGTAATTTAAGGGTCCACAGACACTGACAAAGTAATTTAAGGGTCCACAGACACTGACAAAGTAATTTAAGGGACCACAGAAACTGACAAAGTAATTTAAGGGACCACAGAAACATACAAAGTAATTTAAGGGACCACAGAAACTGACAAAGTAATCAAAGGGTCCACAGACATTGACAAAGAAATTTAAGGGTCCAAAGACACTGACAAAGTAATTTAAGGGTCCACAGACACTGACAAAGAAATTGAGGGGTCCACAGATTTGACAAAGTAATTGAAGGGTCCAGAGACACTGACAAAGTAATTTAAGGGTCCACAGACACTGACAAAGTAATTTAAGGGTCCACAGACACTGACAAAGTAATTTAAAGGTCCACAGACACTGACAAAGAAATTGAGGGGTCCACGGATTTGACAAAGTAATTGAAGGGTCCAGAGACACTGACAAAGTAATCTAAGGGTCCACAGACACTGACAAAGTAATTTTAAGGGTCCACAGACACTGACAAAGTAATTTAATGGTCCACAGACACTGACAAAGTAATTCAATGGTCCACAGACACTGACAAAGTAATTTAAGGGTCCATAGACACTGACAAAGTAATTTAATGGTCCACAGACACTGAGAAAGTAATTTAAGGGTCCACAAACACTGACAAAGTAATTTAAGGGTCCACAGACACTGATAAAGTAATTTAATGGTCCACAGACACAGACAAAGTAATTTAAGGGTCCACAGACACTGACAAAGTAATCTAAGGGTCCACAGACACTGACAAAGTAATCTAAGGGTCCACAGACACTGACAAAGTAATTTAAGGGTCCACAGACACTAACAAAGTAATCTAAGGGTTCGTGGACACTGACAAAGTAATTTAAAGGTCCACAGACACTGACAAAGAAATTGAGGGGTCCACGGATTTGACAAAGTAATTTAAGGGTCCACAGACACTGACAAAGTAATCTAAGGGTCCACAGACACTGACAAAGTAATTTTAAGGGTCCACAGACACTGACAAAGTAATTTAATGGTCCACAGACACTGACAAAGTAATTCAATGGTCCACAGACACTGACAAAGTAATTTAAGGGTCCATAGACACTGACAAAGTAATTTAATGGTCCACAGACACTGAGAAAGTAATTTAGGGTCACACACTGACAAAGTAATTTAAGGGTCCACAGACACTGATAAAGTAATTTAATGGTCCACAGACACAGACAAAGTAATTTAAGGGTCCACAGACACTGACAAAGTAATCTAAGGGTCCACAGACACTGACAAAGTAATCTAAGGGTCCACAGACACTGACAAAGTAATTTAAGGGTCCACAGACACTAACAAAGTAATCTAAGGGTTCGTGGACACTGACAAAGTAATTTAAGGGTCCACAGACACTGACAAAGTAATTTAAGGTCCAAAGGCACTGACAAAGTAATCTAAGGGTCCAAAGACACTGACAAAGAAGTAATCTAAGGGTCCAAAGACACTGACAAATTAATCTAAGGGTCCACAGACACTGACAAAGTAATCTAAGGGTCCACAGACACTGACAAAGTAATCTAAGGGTCCACAGACACTGAAAAAGTAATTTATGGGTCCAAAGACACTGACAAAGTAATCTAAGGGTCCACAGACACTGACAAAGTAATCTAAGGGTCCACAGACACTAACAAAGTAAGCTAAGGGTTCGTGGACATTGACCAAGTATTTTAAGGGTCCACAGACACTGACAAAGTAATTTAAGGGTCCAAAGGCACTGACAAAGTAATCTAAGGGTTCACAGACACTGACAAAGAAGTAATCTAAGGGTCCAAAGACACTGACAAATTAATCTAAGGGTCCACAGACACTGACAAAGTAATCTAAGGGTCCACAGACACTGACAACGTAATCTAAGGGTCCACAGACACTGAAAAAGTAATTTATGGGTCCAAAGACACTGACAAAGTAATCTAAGGGTCCACAGACACTGACAAAGTAATCTAAGGGTCCAAAGACACTAACAAAGTGAACCCTAAGGGTTCCTAAGGGTCCAAAGACACTGACAAAGTAATCTAAGGGTCCACAGACACTGACAAAGTAATCTAAGGGTCCACAGACACTGACAAAGTAATCTAAGGGTTCATAGACACTGACAAAGTAATCTAAGGGTCCACAGACACTGACAAAGTAATCTAAGGGTCCACAGACACTGACAAAGTAATTTAAGGGTCCACAGACACCGACAAAGTAATTTAAGGGTCCACAGACACTGACAAAGTAATTTAAGGGTCCAGAGACACTGACAAAGTAATTTAAGGGTCCAGAAACATCGACAAAGTAATTTAATGGTCCACATACACTGACAAAGTAATTTAATGGTCCACAGACACTGACAAAGTAATTTAAGGGTCCACAGACACTGACAAAGTAATTTAAGGGTCCACAGAAACTGACAAAGTAATTTAAGGGTCCAGAAACATCGACAAAGTAATTTAATGGTCCACATACACTGACAAAGTAATTTAATGGTCCACAGACACTGACAAAGTAATCTAAGGGTCCACAGACACTGACAAAGTAATCTAAGGTCCACAGACACTGACAAAGTAATTTAAGGGTCCACAGACACTGACAAAGTAATCTAAGGGTCCACAGACACTGACAAAGTAATCTAAGGGTCCACAGACACTGACAAAGTAATTTAAGGGTCCACAGACACTGACAAAGTAATCTAAGGGTTCACAGACACTGACAAAGTAATCTAAGGGTCCACAGACACTGACAAAGTAATCTAAGGGTCCACAGACACTGAAAAAGTAATTTAAGGGTCCAAAGACACTGACAAAGTAATCTAAGGGTCCACAGACACTGACAAAGTAATGTAAGGGGCCACAGACACTGACAAAGTAATCTACGGGTCCACAGACACTGACAAAGTAATCTAAGGGTCCACAGACACTGACAAAGTAATCTAAGGGTCCACAGACACTGACAAAGTAATCTAAGGGTCCACAGACACTGACAAAGTAATCTAAGGGTCCACAGACACTGACAAAGTAATCTAAGGGTCCACAGACACTGACAAAGTTATTTAAGGGTCCACAGACACTTATAAAGAAATTTAAGGTACCAGATTCACTTACAAAGTAATTTAGGATTCCAGAGACGAGAGCATACTTATGGTATCTGTCCTTCAGGTCATTTCTGATTCTATAAGACAAATCAGCCATTTACTCTTCAAAAAATCTACAGTACAGGTAATTTTCGTACCATATGTTTGTACTACACACATGTGAGTGTATAGACAGTTACACCCACAAGTGTAGATGCCACAGACCTACACAGATGTATGGACAAGTGCATACTTTATGGAACGAATGTACAGGATGTCCATAAAGTCCCAGTACCATTACAATCCATAAATACACGTAATGGTACTGGGACTTTATGGACACCCAGAACAAGACAATCTTCGCAAGTGAAAAGTACAAAGTAGTATTCATAATGGCTGACATTTTCATTGTTAAAAGCATCTTTTAGTCATTTGAATCATGATATAACATCGGAAACAATTTTTATATAGCAAAAGAGTCTTTCTACATCATGAGGGTAACCCCTCCAGCGGGAGGAACCTTCCAAAAATCGGGAATAGATGAAAAGTAACAGCGAATGGAACCTCTCTCGACCGTCACAGGCAGGATTTTGGACATGGCGTCCACAGCTCTTGGATTTTTATGTTGGTCTTTAATTAACTCTAAAGGAATTTCCAATTTGGGATGAAGCGTTCGCCATTTTTTGAAATATATATATATATATAAATAATATATATTAATATTAAAAAGTGACCAGTAGATTTCTCTCTCTTTCTCTCTCTCTCGAGGACATTGTGCTTAATAAAAGTAAATTATATATGTACAAAGTATACCTGGACAGTTTTGAATTATATATATATATATATATATATATATATATATATATATATATATATATATAATATATATATTACGTACTAAAAAGTTACTCGTAGATGCTCTCTCTTTCTCTCTCTCCCTCTAGAAGGCATTGTGCGTAATATAGATTCTATAGATATATACGTATATATCTGCAGTATTTTAGAGATAAGATCATTGCTTAATACTCATTTAATATTAGGGTACAATCTATGGTATTGTCATGTGATTCAAAAGACATTTAGCGTTGTATTTGTATAATAGTTTTTGCGGTGGTAGTGCTGGAATGTAAAATTTGGATTGATTTGTGTAAAGTTATTGCAAATTATTACACTAAACACTGTTACTATGTACTATATCTTTGACTGGGGACAAACACCCCCATTAAATAACCCGCACATTTGTGACGCCATATACAGTGTTTGCCAACTGGTGTATTGGCTATATTCCTTCATACCTGTGGTTCGTGGCTGTTCCAGACTCTCTCGGCGCTCTGCCCCCAAATAATTTAAATTTTTACAGCCAGTTATTTCATTTATATGTGTGAGTTTTCTCTTCCCTCGTAAACATGGTGAATATTTCTAGCTTATATATATAATATTTTTACTATCGAATACTATACCGGCGAGAATGACTTGTGGTAGGTATAATGACCAATGAATTGGTTGCCAGAACATCTAGCTGTTACAATTGTCATATATTAATGAATGTTTTATTTCTTTATAAGTTTTACCTTCTGCTTCTCTCACAAATATACATGTCAACCTAATGGTATATTAGTCAGTTTATTACATTTCTCTTTATTTACCAAGTTTCAGTTTTTTTTTTTTTCATCATTCTTCTGAGAATGGGTCTGTGAGAATCTGGAATCTCTCCTCATTCCCAGGGGGAGTAATAGGGAAATTAAGTCACTTGACCTGGATTCCCGAGGTCAAAGAAGGGTCACGGTTAATGGTTCCTGCTTTTTGAATCATTTTAGGTTATTGTTTACTCCATATTGTGAACAGAAGAATTTCTGTTATTTATAATCTGGCTTCACGTTTCTTGCCCAGAAGTTTCAGGTCTGGGCGCTGTCTGTACGTTCATCCGATAGTTCTGTAAGCATCATACACACAGAACCAGATGATATAACAGCTTTCTTAAATGTGTGGAAGTGGAATTAGGGATCATTATAGATCCCTTGCAAAAAGGGTAAAATATGTTTTCAAGGAACTTAACAGTGTAAAGGATACGACCATCCAAATTTGACTTTCCAGGACCACCACTACTGGAACTTTATGCAAATGGAGAAATAAATGTCTTTCAATCATATGACGATACAATTGCAAATTGTATAAAAGTATTAAATGTATATTAAGATATTACTTTCTCTCTAAAATACCGCATATACTTTGCATACTTTTTTTTTTAAACGAGATGGAAGATATAATTGGCCCAGTGTGCAATACTATGCCGTTCAAACTGGTCCTCTGAAAGCACACGGGCTCTTGCTTCCTAAAAAAAAAGATGAAATACAATGCTGTTAGTGTATATTTTTCATTTCCTTCTAAATATACTTTTTTTTCCTGTTTTACAGAGGAACTTTACGAACAAAAGATTCTTTGATAAAAAAAAAATGTGGATTCAGACACTTACGATGAAATTTAAGGGTCCACGGACACTTGGCAATGAAATTTAAGGGTCCAAGGACACTTACAATGAATTTTAAGAGTGCAGAGTCTCAGCCAATGAAATTGAGGGTCCATCAAATGAAATTATGAGTCATAGACCACCGAGATAGAAGGCCTGTTCGATGTTTGCCAGACGAAAGAAATGTAAACAAACCCTCGCCAAAATCTATCATTTTTGGTCTGCCAGTTATTAATTTACTTATTTTCTCGTCTACACTTATTAGTGTACACCAAATAATACTTACTCGAAACACAAGTTATAAAATTAATGTAAAATATTGAACCAAAAGAATTTGTTTAGTTACAATTCAGTGTCTACCAAAGAACAAAAAGCAGTGCATAGGTTTACATCACTAAAAAACATGGTTCTTTCTACTATATGTGAATGAAATAATTCTCTCTTGCATACAGTCATTATTTTGGTATTTAAATTTTCTAACTTTCTCTTTGGCTACAATAGTTATTTTCTTGAACAACAATTATTCAATGAAACGTTAGTAGATACCCATATTGTTCATTTCTCTGTTTTTCTGTACTATAACCTTCATAACTTAACTTATTGAGCATCTTATGTATTAGTTACCCTTTGACATTTAAACATTTAATTTCATGATTGTCGACCAAATGTGAAATTTTGACATTTGCATTCTGAATAAAAAGGGGGTGATTTTTTCCAATAGTTAGTAAAGCTTGAACGATATATTATTCACTGGATATTTGTAAAACTATATGAACATTTTGTTTCTCAAAGGTGTAGGGAGATAATGCATTTAATGATAGTTTTTATGAATGTTCATAGAGTAAACATCTATATCATGAAGTTTTTCAAAGGGCTGAATGGTGCATAATGAATTTCGTTTTCCAAATTATTGACATCAAAGAGAACTGAGGCAACTTCATTGTTTTATTTATAACTTTCTGGCCAAGCCAATTATTCCTGATATATTTTAAAAATTTTACTGAAATATACACGAAATAGGGCATTTGTTACTCTGGAATGGGTGAGGATACACTATAGACAGCTGTGGAATCCTTGGAAAATAGGACATTGTTTTCCCAATGATAGCATTATGCCGTTACAATGCAAAACACTGTAAAATTGATTTTTTCTAAGCCTATAATTACTTTCTTCAGTGTGCAGTACAGAACATCAGCTTTTATGCTTTAATAGGGAATTTGTGCAACTTACTGGAATTTAAACTTTACCTGTTCAACATAAAGTAAAATGCACCTGTTGCAGCTTCACTATATCCAAAGGCTGAACCAACAATATTTTTGCCTTTATAATGAAAATATGGTATTAAGTACGTGAGTTTCATCCACCATCAGTATCACTATTTTGTCATTGGGTAGAATTGATTTACATTTACTCTTAATGTAGTACATCAGAAAATTTGAGTCCTTTTGTTATGATGCTGGCCAGACCTGTTTGAAAAAAACAATCTCCTGATGGCTCTGATGAATAATCAAATTTATTCAGTCATTAACTAGAGCTAAAATTATTGCCAAAAGTGAAATAACTAGTTTTATAACAGCAATGCAGTATATATTGCAGTTAGAAATACATTCAGCAGTATCAGCTCTCTGGAGTTACTGCATATCTGCTTAATGATATTTGTGTCATGAACCTCTGTAGGAATCTTGAGATCTCCTAAGGGACATACTTCTAGGGCATTGTGGCACAAGTATGGTATTTCATTAATCTGTACTGAAGTTTTACCTGTGGAAGAAGAAATTAAGATGGTCTTTTAATATTTTTACGTGTATATATGAGCACTGAAACCTAGTAATGTAATGAGGATAGGTTAGGTTAGTTTATTGAAATATCTAATGTAGGCTCCTGTTTTGAACTTGTAACCCTTAGAATACTATGCCAGTCTATGTTTTTTTTTTTTTTTTTTTCACCTTAACCCATCTAGGTCCAAAAGGTTTGTCCCATGCCTTTGACTATTGTCAATGGAAACTTTCCCACCACTATACTGTACTTAAGTTGTGGTGAACCTATATATATTTCTGTGCCAATGTAACTCTATAATTTCAATTTCTTCTGGGGTTTCTATGCACTTGCAGTATGTAAGTTGACCCTTCTTAGTTTTATTTGTTTGATGTGTTTGCCCTTTCTTTGCTTGTTGGTAACTTTTTATATGCTGCTTGCCTTACCTGACTACTGCTACCATTACTAGTCTTGCCTCTTATGACATTTAAATTGTTTTAGTCAAAAGCTTTATAAGTCCTGAACTGGGAGTTGTTTGACATAGGCTACTATTGGTTGGCATAGGCTACACAGGGTGTTCTTTAGTATAGGCTACACTGGGAGTTCTTTGAGTTAGGCTAGCCTATACCTATTCGACTCTGTTAAGCATTGGTTGACATGAATTCCTACTAAAATTCAATGTAGGCTGACCTTGTTGCTCACAACTTCTACCTAGAACACAGACTGTATTTACTATATTGCAGTCGAAAGTCACTCAGAGAGAAAAGTCAAATAGGTAATAGCTACATGTTGCAGTGAACTTATTGCCAAGTTTATCTGTTTACCAAAGTAAGTTCGTCCAAAAAAAGGACACTAGATGTATCCATGGCTCGCTACCTCATGATGCCTTATAAGTTTTATGGGTAATTCTACAGAACAGTTCTGCACAGACTGAATAGTACCCTAGATCTACCATTTTATGTTCCAGTTCATAAATAAAACAATGGAACCACGAAAATACCTCGTGTCCAAGTGATGTAAGGCAGTAAGGGTAGGAAGTCGGAGAGTCAGACCACCAAGGTCGATGTCATGACGTCACATCGAACAGGCCTTCTATCTCGGTGGTCTTGCACGAGTCGGGTGTTTCTTTGGAAATTACAGTTTCCTATAGTGTTTGCGTTGGTGATTAACAATTTACCATTATTATTTTTGGTGGTCTCCTTTAATTAACCTGTATATAATTTATCTTAGAACTTTATCCAATAAGGTAGGGAACCCCTAGGGAAAGTGGGAGTTCTGGGTGGGGTAGACCACTGGAACAGGGCTTAACCGACAAGGTTTGGTATAGTAATACATACCCCTATGGAAAGCGGGTTCTGGGTTGGGGTAGACCACTGGAACAGGCTTAACCTACAAGGTGGGGTATAGTATACCCCTAGGGAAAGCAAGGTTCTGGGTGGGATAGACCACAGGGAGAAGGTCGTCATAGCATGTTATTGTGGTATTTCTGGTTCTATGTGACATTAGAGAGAGAAAAAAAAAAAAAATGCGGATAAAGGAGGAATAAAAGGGAAAGCCATTTCGAAGGCACTTCTAGGCTACTACATTTAGTCCCACTATTCCGAATGCTATTGTCTATGCGTGCTGTTATATATGGGAGAGCTTTGGGTGTGAAGACCAACTTCTAAGTCAGGTAATTGGGGGGATGTGAGGGAGTCTATGAGGGTACTACACAGTTAAATATATATGTATAACGTATTCAACCAATTGTGTTACAGTATCAACTCTACGTTGAGTTAGAACCAAGTGAAGTAAAGGGGGGTCAAGGGGGCGAAGCCCCTTACCAGGTAACACTGACCTATTAGGTTAGGTTAGTATGATACCTTTATGTTAGGTTTCGTTTAAATAGGGGGGTCCAGGAGGGTGAAGCCCCCGGGTAGGTAACACCGGCCTATTAGGTTAGGTTAGGTTAGTATAGTAACATTTATTTTATATTTCCTTCAACAGGGGTTCCAGAGGGGGCGAAGCCCCCAGCCAAGAAACACCGGCTGCTATATTTCCTTTAAAGTGGGCTCCACCACTGCCAAGTAACTTACAAGGAGAGGAAAGCCCCCAGCTAGGTAACATATAGCCTACTAGGTGAGGCAGGTTATAGGTTAGTATGGTAACCTTTATTTTATGTTTTTTTTTAAATGGGCATCCAGGGAAGGGGGCAAAGCCCCCATGCCAGGTAACAGCCCACTAGTGCAGGTTAGATTAGATTATCTTCTCTGCCCTTATGAAATAAAGGAGGTATATGCAAATGTTTTAGAAAGTAATTTATCACTATTTAATGTTTTGATACAATTTATTATTGATTGATTGGATGCATGTATCGTGTCAGAATTTTTTTTGAATTTTTTACATTCTGAAGAATAGAGATTATAGCCTTTTTAGAAGGGGTTTATAACCCCACTCAATAACCTGTACTAATAAATAAAATATGTTTGTTAATTCAAATACTATATTTGTGACTCAACATTCTCAAATTATCCCAGAGATTAAAGGTTTTTGTTCAGATTTAATTAAAGTTAAGTATATCTTAGTTTAACCAGACCACTGAGCTGGCTAACAGCTCTCCTAGGGCTGGCCCAAAGGATTAGATGTTTTCACATGGCTAGGCACCAATCGGTTACTTAGCAATGGGACCTACAGCTTATTGTGGGATCCGAACCACATTATATTGAGAAATTAATTTCTATCACCAAAAATAAATTCCTCTCATTCTGCGTGGGCAGAGCGGGGAATCGAACCCGGCCAGACCCTGAGATCAGCAGTCGCGCACGTAACTGACTCGTCCAACGAGGAAGCTCAGATTCAATCAACAATATATCATCCCAGTGATTTTTTTTTTTTTTTTTTTTTTGCTTATTTTTAAAAAAATATTGTTATAAATACTCAATTGTTTAAGGTTTAAATATCTCACAACCTTATTTTGTACTTGAATATACCTGGCGTTATATTGAATTACACCCATAATTCATTTAATTACACTGCAATTTTTCCCCCACCACATTTGCAGCTGGTTTAAGGACAATGCTTTTCCCTGTTTTTAATTGTATCCAATCATCAAGTCATGTTGTTCCTTTTACCATTCTGTAGAGCGTTCCGCAGCCTTTCCGCTGATGTGTAACACATGTAATTTCATTATTTGTACGCCTTATTATCTTTAAATGTATGTTTGTAAGAAAACACAAATCTACTGTCTCAGAGTCATTCTGCTCTCGGTGCGGCTCTGTACTACTTATCCGTCCGCACCTGTCTATGTCAACCCAGTTCATCTGTAATAAATTATCAGTACCCAGCTACCTCCCAGCAAACACAGATATATTGGACCAATTCTGGATTATTGAGGATATCCGACTATACTAACGGATTATGGAATAACTGAATTGGACCATTGCCAAAATAATACCGCATTTCCAATGTTGGATAACACTGGATAACCAATTTTGGTTTGATTGTCTCTTTTCCATTGTTGGATATCCAACTGTGGTTCGATTCATAAACAATACAGTTGGCTCTTTTGAAGCGACTTTACAAAAATATTTGCATATCAGCCAAAAAGAAAAAAATCCTGAAAACAATTATTGATAATCACTTAAATTACACAATATATATATATATATATATATATATATATATATATATATATATATATATATATATATATATATATATATAATCTGTCTTACTCTCTGGTCCTCACGCTGGAAATAATTGCAGTGTAATTAAATAATTTTTTAATACACTTTTAATTCCCTAAATTTGATCAGGATATCGTAATTATATATATTGCTTCTTTAAAAGTGTGTAAAACAGTGTTCGGAATAATTCGAACCAGTTAGTCGATCTTAACTCTTCATTTATTAATCTAATTAATATCTAAATAAAATGCACACTTTGTGAGGACATATTTGAGTTTCCTCTATAACTCTTCACTGACAACACTAGAGGAGAACCAATCAATCAATCAATAAACAGGCAGGAGTAAGTCGTAATCTAATACTGTAATCTGGTCAGCATATATGAAAATATATGATTTCAGAGATAAAGGAAAGTGAATATTCATGGACATTTGTAGCTTAATCTTGAATATGAATCAGAGTACTGTAGTAAGAGGCATTTTATACCTAATATATATGTTAGGATTGATTGTTGTATGGGGTTGTGAATCCCTTGTAAAGATACCATTGGCAAATGCTGATATATGCAATATTAATAGAAGACTGCAAGACAATTCAGACTCAAATCCAGATTTAAAATCCCAGGTCCAACCCCACAGAAGCACAATGCAAATGCAGAAATAATTATCTGTTAAATTACATAAAAATACAATTACAAATTGCATCGAAATATTGAACAAATAACAGAAATTACCTTTTCTCTAAAATACCGCACATATATTTTTTTCAAGACGAGGGGAGATGATTATTCCGTGCAGTATGCACACGGGCTCTTGCTCGTAAAAAGCATGAAATACAATGCTGTTTGTTGGGCGAGATGTCAGTTTTGTGTTCACTGTCTTGTACAAATAATTTTTTCCCCTTTATTGCAGAGGGAATTTCGAGAAAAAGATTCTTTGGCGATAAAAATTTGATGATTCAGATATACTGATAATTAAATTTAAAGGTCCATAGACACTTGACAATGCAATTTAAGAGTCCAGGGACACTTACAATGAAATTTGAGAATCCAGAGACACTGACAATGAAATTTAAGGGTCCAGGGACATTTACAATGAAATTTAAGGGTCTGGAGACACTTACAATGAAATTTGAGATTCTGGAGACACTTACAATGAAATTTAAGGGTCCAGAAACACTAACAATGGAATTTAAGGGTCTGGAGACACTTACAATAAAATTTAAGGATCCACACTTACAACAAAATTTAAGGGTCCAGAAAGCACTACAATGAAATTTGAGATTCTGGACACTTACAATGAAATTTAAGGGTAGAGACACTGACAAGAAATTAAAGGTCCAGAGACACTGACAATGAAATTTAAAGGTCCAGAGACACTTACAATAAAATTTAAGGATCCAGAGACACTTACAACAAAATTTAAGGGTCCAGAGACACTTACAATGAAATTTGAGATTCTGGACACACTTACAATGAAATTTAAGGGTCTAGAGACACTGACAATGAAATTTAAAGGTCCAGAGACACTGACAATGAAATTTAAGGGTCCAGGGACACTGACAATGAAATTTAAGGGTCCAGAGACACTGACAATGAAATTTAAGGGTCCAGAAACACTGACAATGAAATTTAAGGGTCCAGGGACACTGACAATGAAATTTAAGGGTCCAGAGACACTGACAATGAAATTTAAGGGTCCAGAGACACTGACAATGAAATTTAAGGCTCCAGAGACACTGACAATGAAATTTAAGGTCCAGAGACACTGACAATGAAATTTAAGGGTCCAGAGACACTGACAACGAAATTTAAGGGTCCAGAGAGCACATGACAATGAAATTTAAGGCTCCAGAGACACGACAATAAAATTTAAGGCTCCAGAGACGGGCTGATAAGTTTAAATTTAGGGCAATTTCCAGAGACACTGACAATGAAATTTAAGGCTCCAGAGACACTGATGAAATTTAGGGTCAAGGGAGGGACTGACAATGAAAATTTTAAGCTCCAGGAGAGCACTGACAAGAAATTTAAGGGTCCATAGACACTGAACAATGAAATTTAACGGGTCCAAGACAACCTGACAATGACAAATTTAAGGCTCCAAGACACTGACAATGAAATTTAAGGTCCAGAGACACTGACAATGAAATTTAAGGGGGCTCCAGAGACTGACAATGAAATTTAAGGCTCCCAGAGACACTGACAATGAAATTTTAAGGGTCCCAGGGAGGGACACTGACAAATGAAATTTAAGGCTCCAAGACACTGACAATGAAATTTAAGGGTCCAGAGACACTGACAATAAGAATTTAAGGGTCCAGAGACACTGGACAATGAAAAATTTAAGGGTCCAGAGACCTGACATGAAATTTAAGCTCCTGAGACACTGACAATGAAATTTAAGGCTCCAGAGACACTGACAATGAAATTTAAGGCTCCAGAGACACTGACAATGAAATTTAAGGGTGCAGGGACTAAGGGTCCAGAGACACTTACAATGAAATTTAAGGGTCCAGAGACACTGACAATGAAATTTAAGGGTCCAGAGACATTTACAATGAAATTTAAGGGTCTGGAGACACTTACAATGAAATTTGAGATTCTGGAGACACTTACAATGAAATTTAAGGGTCCAGAAACACTAACAATGGAATTTAAGGGTCTGGAGACACTTACAATGAAATTTAAGGGTCCAGGGATACTTACAATGAAATTTGAGATTCTGGAGACACTTACAATGAAATTTAAGGGTCCAGAAACACTGACAATGAAATTTGAGATTCTGGAGACACTTACAATGAAATTTAAGGGTCCAGAAACACTGACAATGAAATTTAAGGGTCTGGAGACACTTACAATGAAATTTAAGGGTCCAGGGACACTGACAATGAAATTTAAGGGTCCAGAGACACAATGAAATTTAAGGGTCCAGGGACACTTACAATGAAATGTAAGGGACCAGGGACACTTACAATGAAATTTAAGGGGCCAGGGACACATACAATGAAATTTAAGTGTCCAGAGACACAATGAAATTTAAGGGTCCAGGGACACTTACAATGAAATTTAAGGGTCCAGGGACACTTACAATGAAATTTAAGGGTTCAGAGATACTTACAATGAAATTTAAGGGTCCAGAGACACTTACAATGAAATTTAAGGGTCCAGAGACACTTACAATGAAATTTAAGGGTCCAGAGACACTTACAATGAAATTTAAGGGTCCAGAGACACTTACAATGAAATTTAAGGGTCCAGAGAATCTTACAATGAAATTTAAGGGTCCGAGCCACTACCAAGAAATTAGGAGGGTCCAGAGCCACTTACAATGAAATTTAAGGATCCAGGGACACTTACAATGAAATTTAAGGGTCCAGGGACACTTACAATGAAATTTAAGGGTCCAGAGACACTTACAATGAAATTTAAGGGTCCAGAGACACTTACAATGAAATTTAAGGGTCCAGAGACACTTACAATGAAATTTAAGGATCCAGGGACACTTACAATGAAATTTAAGGGTCTAGGGACACTTACAATGAAATTTAAGGGTCCATGGACACTTACAATGAAGTTTAAGGGTCCAGAGACACTTACAATGAAATTTAAGGGTCCAGAGACACTTACAATGAAATTTAAGGGTCCAGGGACACTTACAATGAAATTTAAGGGTCCAGAAACACTTACAATGAAATTTAAGGGTCCAGAGATACTTACAATGAAATTCAAAGGTTCAGAGGCACTTACAATGAAATTTAAGGGTCCAAAGGCACTTACAATGAAATTTAAGGGTCCAGAGGCACTTACAATGAAATTTAAGGGTCCAGAGACACTTACAATGAAATTTAAGGGTCAAGGGACACTTACAATGAAATTTAAGGGTCAAGGGACACTTTATAATGAAATTTAAGGTTTCAGGGACACTTTATAATGAAATTTAAGGGTCCAGGGACACTTTATAATGAAATATAAGGGTCCAGGGACACTAACAATGAAATTTAAGGGTCCAGAGACACTTACAATGAAATTTAAGGGTCCAGGGACACTTACAATGAAATTTAAGGGTCCAGGGACACTTACAATGAAATTTAAGGGTCCAGGGACACTTACAATGAAATTTAAGGGTCCAGAGACACTTACCAATGAAATTTAAGGGTCCAGGGACACTTACAATGAAATTTAAGGGTCCAGGGACACTTACAATGGAAATTGAGGGGTCCAGGGAAACTTACAATGGAAGAATTAAGGGGTTCAGGGACACTTACAATGAAATTTAAGGGTCCAGGACACTTACAATGAAATTTGAGTGTCCAGGGAAATTACAATGCAATTTAAGGGTCCAAGACATTACAAAATGAAATTTAAGGGTCCAGGGACACTTACAATGACATTTAAGTTCCAGGGACACTTCAATGAAATTTAAGGGGCCAGAGACACTTACAATGAAAGTTTAAGGGTCCCAGGGACTTACTTAATGATATTTAAGGGTCCATAGACACTTACAATGAAATTTAAGGGTCCAGAGACACTTACAATGAAATTTAAGGGTCCAGGGACACTTACAATTAAATTTAAGGGTCCAGGGACTCTTACAATGAAATTTGAGGGTCCAGGGAAACTTACAATGAAATTTAAGGGTCCAGGGACACTTACAATGAAATTTAAGGGTCGAGGTTTATTGTCAACAGGGTTGAAGATCCCTGATTTTTTTTTTATTGCAATAGCTTTGGAAAATGATATTTAGTGGGATATGTATATTTTCATTTGGTTGTTTTAACAGAAGTATTATTAATGTTTATTTAGATGTATTTGATAGAATTAAGGACCTATGTTGAGTAATAAACTCAAAATAAATCATTCTAAACATGTCTATTTAAGTTTAGCATTTATTTCCGTTACATTGTCTGTGATTTGCTGCTGGCGCCTCTGTTGGTGAAAATTGTAACTACCGTTGAACTTGTCAAGAGAAGAGGTAGCAGTAAAAATGGCGTTGTAGCCTGTGAAACTATTAATCGGCCTTTTACTCAAGAATTCTCCCATATATTGCCCATTTTTCTGCTGTCATGCTACCTACGTCTCAACAACCTATCTGTCCCGATTGTACTATTGAAGTTCTTTAACGTTGTGGCAATTTTGTGTCGGGGATTCTGGGAAGATCCAATCAGCACTGGGACACAGGAATCCACAATTTCCCAATTACCACTGAGGCACAGGCATCCAGTAATACCCAATCACCATGGGACACAGGCATGTCCTCAGATTGTGCCTTCAGAAGGTCCTATATATATACCCACGAAGAGACAAATTTACTTACGTAACCATAGGGATAATATTGTCTTTGTTACACTTTGAAATGCGATTTGATTAACATCCCTCCATAGATTTAAGTGGTGAATGCCATTTTGAACATAGGAAATATTGTAGTTTATGTGAATGTTATTGGAGAAATCTAATACAGACGAAAAGTTGCTTAAAATAGGTTTTTTTGTGTGAACTTATTTAGAGACTGGCGATATCCTGGAGACTGAGATCGCAGGATTGATTTTATTTCCGCGTTTTTTTAACTTAACCTGTCTTGTCCTTTTGTGCACATGGAACATCGGGTATTTCTACAGAAGCACTCCGCACGGACTGCAAGGAATGTAACCGCGGATACGACATCCACTAGGGATTAGGCCGTCCAATGTATTTTGCCGTGTTTAGTACTGAACCCTGGGGGATAATTACAGTCGTCCGAATAAATATTACTTACAATTCTTGTTCAGTAACTAAAACTGCATAGACAAACCGCAGCTGCCATAGTCTAGGCCGCCTCGGATAAGTACCCTAGATCTACCGAACATCGTTATCAATTGT
Source organism: Macrobrachium nipponense (assembly GCF_015104395.2). Lineage (NCBI taxonomy): Eukaryota > Metazoa > Arthropoda > Malacostraca > Decapoda > Palaemonidae > Macrobrachium > Macrobrachium nipponense. The sequence goes on along the minus strand of NC_087214.1, from coordinate 35,813,787 downwards.
TTTTAAGCTGATTTACTTTCGTGAGATGTCTGTTGGCGTAAGTCCGCTTTTCAATTCGTGTACTTTGTTAAATTTACATAGTTTAATTTTGTGATGATATTGGGAACCCCCAATTTTATCACAGAACTACTAAAGTAAATCAACCTTGAAACAATCTATAAAGAGGTTTCAAATACACACAAGAGTAAGACAGGTTCATTTTTTTTTCTAAATCCTGTGACTCCAGGATCCCGTCAGTCTAAAATTTTCACACACACACAAAACTTATTTGTACATTTCACTTATTCGATTTCTCCAATATTGATATTCACGTGAACTACAATATTTCATACATCTAAAATCACATTCACCACTTAAATCTATGGAAGGATTACAATGAAATCGCATTTCAAATTTTAAAAAGGGCAATATTATCCCTATGTTTACGTCAGTAAATTATCTTCGAACAGTTTGGGTGACGTCACAGACATTGTTGCCAATTTAGTGGCGCTTCACACATACGCCAATGCCTTTACAAACACTGTTTCCATGAATTTGGTTGTCTTAGTAATGCAATGATGATAAAATTGCTCTAATATAATATATATATATATCATATATAGTAATATATATATAGATATATATATATATATATATATATATCTATATATATATATATATATATATATATATATATATATATATAGTGTGTGTGTTGAATTTACTTATTTCCAAGGTTTTGTACAGGCAGTCCCGGCTTATGACGGGGGTTCCATTCTGGAGACATGGCGTAAGCCTGAAAATCATAAAAAAATCCTAAGAAAACCTTACTTTTAATGCTTTGGGTATATTAAAACCTATTAAAAAAGCATTTTAATTGCATTTTTCATAAAAAAAAACTTCATATATTGATTATTTTGCATTTTTGGAGTCATATTTCTTCTGTCAGATCGGCGTCATAACCCTGGAAATAATTCCTGATGAATATAATTGTAAGATGTGTTAGGATGAAGCTGCTGCAGCGCCGCCCATATAAGTGACGTCATTGTCCATGTCATGAACAATCTGTACTTCCTTCCGCTCTTAGTTATGTAGTTCCAATGCTGAGTATCATTTCCTGATCCTGCCTAGCTTTAGATCCAACATGGCACAGTGAGTAGGATGAAAAACGTCGTAGCCTCGGAACATCGTAATCCAGGGACTGCCTGTACACATACCAATTGGGAACTGGTCACAGATTATGGTCAGGTACCTAAAAACACACCGGACTTGAACTGCATGGGACTGCCTATAGTCCTACCCTATACTCTCAAGCAGGGCACACTTGTCACCAACGGCAATCCTGTTCACAATGTCACTATTTTGTTTTCATTTTGCCATTTTTGCTGGTGAAGCGGATCTGAGGGTCCACACAGGCCTCTTCATCCCCTTTCACATCTTACCACACAGGGAATCTGATCATTCCAAGAACTCAAGAGAAAGAGAACATTTTTTTGGTGAAACTTAACTCATAGACCCATCCGATTTGCAAACTATGAGTTTACCCACAAAATGGCTGCTGTTTTTATTACCAACTCCTTTGGAAATAATGCAAAAAATATAAACAAAAGATGATAGATATCAACAACAAAACAATTCAGGCTGCAGTAGTAGTCTTCAGTTTTACCTGTTATTCTCCTGCAGAATGGTCTTTCAGTAGGCACACTAGAATCACCCTGGGGAAGCTATGAGCAACATTACTATGCCGTCTTACAAGTTCCTCATTGGACGAGTGGTTTACGTGCTCGCCTACAGATTCGGTAGTTGCAAGCTCATTCTCCGATTAGGAATTCATTTCTCGATATAATGTGCTTTAGATCCCACAATTATAAGCTGTAGGCCCCGTTGCTTAGGTAACCAGTTGTTTCCTAGCCACACAAAAATACCTAATCTTTCGGGCCAGCCCTAGGAGAGCTGTTAGCCAGCTCAGTGGTCTGGTTAAACTAAGATATGCTTAACCTATGTCTTACACACTACCTGGGAACCCTTGTAGCACTCAGGACTGGTTTGCATCAGCTCTGTGTACTGTACCATCAAGGTTCTATGTACAGAACCATATCAGCTCCTGGATCCCACATACAACTCATACCCAAGCACAGGGCATCATGTAGGAATCCTCCATACAGTAATATAATATCTTAGGTTGATTGTTTTATTTGATAAATGGAAATGAGCAGTCATTTTTATTTACAAGGAAATGATGTCACGCAAGGAATGAACATCGGTCACGTGCACGTACACGACGTGCCCTTCTCGCGCTTACCCCTAATCCGAATTGTCGTCCGTAACGAGATCAGTCTTTCTTGTCCAGAAATATTGCGATGAAAACGTGACTGCTGCGAGGGCCAACATTGAACCCATGAATACGTAGGGAGTTGTCATTCCACCAGAATAGTCCATGATGAAACCTGAAACGATAATCTGGTGAAGCCTGACAGGTTTATCTTCCTGCAGTAGTCGACGAACAAAGTGTTGAAGAAGTAATTTCCTGTATAAATAGTTGTAGATAAAGTCTTGGAAATCATATCAGTGACGTAAAGTGTTGCACAGTTACGGAAGGTATCCTCATCTACACCATTGGTGGCTGGACGCAAATCTTTTCACAAAAATGCCAGCATGTCCCTAAATTAAGCTTAAGGTTTTCAGCTCCCAAGATTTAACACACAAGAAAAGGGTCATATTCTGTCCCCATTATTAGTATTAACATCATTATTACTGTGTGAAATATAAAAGAAAAGACGTTTGACCTCATCAGTGTCTTGTGTAAACACTGATGAGGAACCCATAAGGTGTTCAAAAGTCTTTGCTTTTGTATTTCACATAGTAATATAGTTTACTATATAAGTGTGGATTTTACACAAATCATTACCATTAATGCACACTCCTGCAGGTGAACTTACCTATGAAAGGAGGGTACATGAAGCTGCAGATGCCTTGCACCATCCTGAAGAAGCCCCAAGTGGAGGACATGGCCTCACCTCCAAACTGATCCTTTAGGAGGACGTTGATCAGAGTCCAGAAGAACCCCATGCAGAGGGCGAACATGGTGGTTGGGATGATAAGTTGCCATAAGGAGCCACAGAGGGGTGTGACCAAGCACCCTGCAGCTCCCACGACAAGCCTGGAGGAGGAAGAGGAGACAGGGCTTCAGGGTCTTACTCAGTGGCTGTCGGACTCTAGACTGACAAACGTGCGAAGCTAGACGTAGCATACCTTGCCCTAAGTGCAGTTAGTTGTCAGTGGGACATGGTGTTGGACGTGAGATTGCGCAGGTTACTCTAACATACCTTGTCCTAAGTGCAGTTAATTGTCAATGGGACATGGTGTTGGACATGAGATTGTGCAGGTTACTGAGGGCTCTGGGTGGCAAAACCCCAACCCCTGTCGGATAGGATGTTTTATCCTTAGGTGAGCTGAGGCCAAGAAAGTCAGGTCAAGATGAGGTCATTAGTGATTTATGGTTGTATGCTGCCCCTGTTGGCTGTCAGTTGTGTGCTTTGTGAGTTAAACAACATTGCCAGAGTATGTTACAGCACCTCTTCCTCAGTATTCGTTGAAGATGTTATTGACAAGAATCTTACGAAAAGATTCAAGTTACTGATTCTGTGAACATCGCAATGATTTGGACTTCATTCTCATTTACTACCAGACCTACAAGAATGAGAGGATTCAAGCAGTCAACAGGAATTGAGAGAATGGCAAAATGTGGCTAGATATTTTGGAAGAGTTCAAGACAGGTTGGAAAGTGTCAACACTGCACCACAACTGCGGCCACCCACTATTGAATAGACAAATATGTTGGATTGTTTAGGATACAATGGATAGACCCCATTCATAATTAAAATGTAATCCAAAACATTACTTTTTGTTAAGTAAGACCACAATGGAAAATTTACAAGGAATTAGGTTTACATTATATGTTTATACTTAACATAAACTGTGGCATGGTAAGAGTCCTTGTTCCCCTAAGATTAAGATTTTAAGGCAGATAAAAAAGGAATCTGGAAACTGGTTCTGAGATTTACCCTGCTACGAATCCATGAATCTTGTTGAGGGTCTTGTGGCTGAACACCCAGCCGCAAAATAACCGCATGGCCAGGTCACAGAGGTCGTGGTACGAGCAAAGCATCGAGTTCTGCATGTCGGTGAGGCCTATGGATTTACCGTACACCGGCAGGTAAAAGAGAGCGTTTGGCAGAGCGGCTGTTGTGCTAACGACCACGAACAGATAGGTCAGGTACAAGGGGTTCTTGAAAAAGCCACAGTCTAAGGGCTTTCTCTTTGCCCTCCTCACGTCTTGCAGCTGGAGGCTGAGACTTCTGAGTCTTGCATTCTGTTTGCTCGATAGCATTTCTTGCCAACGTCTGGCTTCAAGGATCGTCTTTTGTTGCTCAAATGACCTTACGAGCATACCGATGAGTATCAAATGGAGCGTGATGCCTGCCATCATGACGAACGCTCCCTGGAAGCCAAATTTCTGGTGTAACAACACAACTAAGGGAGAGAACACGAGACCGCCCATCGGGTTGCCGGCCGAACGAATGCCGTTGGCAATGGCATTGTGCTTGTCGAAGTAATCTGTGACTATGAAGTATCCAGGAGTCTCTGCCATGCACATTCCGGTTCCTGTACGAGTAAACAATTGATTTTTAAAAAAATACAATGAATCAAAATCTGCATTCAAAATTAACTATTTTGATGAGAGTCCAACTAACAGCTCCTATGTTGGGGTATCTTTCAGAGAGTGCCTAGCTGACATGGAATACTCAGAGACGTACTGGACTGGTATATGTGCCATTCCTTCAGCTACCAGCTGAGGCACTGCTCTTACCCTTTTCACTTTTCAGCTGTTCCATTCAGTCACTTTTAACCT
>NC_087214.1:35450673-35485878 GCF_015104395.2 Macrobrachium nipponense | reverse complement strand
CTGTTGGACAATCCCTCGATATTCTGCCTTTCATTCTGACAAAGTGCTAATGAGTCAGTAGTAAACTGTTTTTTAACATTTTAAGATCAATAATAAATAAAGTGGAGTGCATTCTTATCGGGTGAAACTGACACAGAGTAGTTGATGAGATACTATATTCCTACAGGCTTTATGGTGTAAATGCTTTTTATTTTTTCCTACCTAATCACTTGTATATTTCCATATACGTAACGCATAAAGTAATGCAAGAACTAGGACTAAAACTTTTACACCCCAAGTTATTTTCACATGTGTACCTGTTATGAACTATAACCTCTTATTTGACTTTGTAATGTACCCAGAATGGTTTAAACGATATCCGAGAACTGGGATATCATTTGAAAAATTAAGTATTTATTCTTTATTTCCCCTGTAACTAATATTCAAGAGAGTATGAAGTTCTTATAATATACTGTACAGTGTTCCCCCGTATTTTTGGGGGATGCATACCAGATCCCCCTGCAAATAGTTTAAACCGCAATAAAAAAAAGGCCTAAAACTGCCTACTTTATTAGTTGAAACTCAAGAAAAATTCACTAAAAATGTTTTTACTTGTTTTTTTTACAAAGTTTCATCACAAAAAGTGCATTTTATGATGAAACAAAACAAAAAAGACAGGAATTTATGGATATTTCTCATAGAAAAATACAGCGAATAGGCGAATTTCTCACAAATATGGGGTAGACGTGATCCATAGAGAAATCTGCAAATGCCAGACCGCGAATATGAGGGGTCCACCGTACTACTACTGAGACGGTATTATCTGTAGAGTGTAGAAATTTATAATTTGAAATGTTCCCTGCACAAAGTCTAGGATACCCATATTTTTAAATTGCCGTTTCTTATTTCACTAAGTATAGGTACATATTTAAAATATTGCCTGGAGCTTCTGTCTACTTATATATTAACCATTTACAGTGGACACCCCCTATTCGCGTTCTCCGGATTCGCAGACTTGCACCTTCGCGGATTTCTCTCGGGAACGTTTCCTCCCATTATTCGCCGAAAATTTCCCTATTCGCGGTATTTTTCTGTGAGAAATATCCAGAAATTCCTGGTTATTTTAATCAATTTCATCATAAAATGCACTTTTTGTGATAAAACTAGCAAAAAAAGGGATTTTGACTTTAGCGGTTCTCTGGTATTATAACAATATTTTACCTTAGAAATATGTAGTGCTAAAGGAACCTATTTCACGGAGTGACACGGCCGAGCCCAGAAAAACAATTATAATGATTTTTAGTGGGTTTTCTTGAGTGTTAACTAACAAAATAGGCTGTTTTCAGCGTTTTTATAGGAGTTCCAACTATTCGCGGATTCTAACTATTCGCAGGAGGGTCTGGTATGCATCCCCCATGAATACAGGGGGACCATTTACTGAATCCTTTTTTCCACTCTAGTGTTAGAAAGGTAATGTACTATTTATAGGAACCCCCCTTTGCCATCATTCTACTTTTCCTTTCAAAAAGAGACTGTGATAGCTCAGCGGAAAAAGCTTTCACTTGCAGTTTATTGTGCAAGCTCTCCAAGATTTGCTTTCCGGAATATATAGACCAAGAATTTAAATTGATTGATAAGCAACCATCGTCTTGACTTGATTTAGTATGTTTTACAAATCCGACTATAGTAGCATGTCTATTGGGTAGAAAGTAAATTCAAGCTGCAAGGAACCTTAGGTAATGCCTACAATGCACTGAATGACATGTACTGATGGAATGTATTGCATGAAGTGCTCTGAATGCAAACTTCAGGAAATGTAGAACATTCTACAAAAAAACTGCATTACTCTATGTTATATGGTTTCTGAGCAATAAATACTTGTAATGGTACTTGGACTTTATGGACATCCTGTAGAATGCCCACTGTATTCTCCACCTATGTACATTTCTAAATGCAGTAGTACGTATATACCAATGCTGTATTGAAGAATATACGGTATTAAATATACAACTAGTTTCTTACAGTATTAAAGAATAGTAACGATACTGTATGACATTCATGACTTCTTTGTCGCAGGGTTTAGTGTAAGTGTGCCTGACTTACAAACTGCATGACCTGCGTTTTATTTTTGAGTTGGACAAATAGGGACAAATGGGCACCATCTTTAAAAGCCATTACTATTACTTCTTTTGGCTCGAGCAGTGAACTTGGTACAAGACTTAGTTGATTATGTGTCACAATAGCTTTGGAGAGAACCACAATAAAAGAGGAGGTATTATACCTCCTCAGTGCCTGCACGTGACCTTCTGCTGACACTGGCTGGTGCAGCGGCAGAAGACGGCACCATAATACAGTAGACAATGTACTACTGTGCTTGGTTAAGGTCTTGTATCAAAGAAAACCATTGGGCCTCCTCTAAAGAAGTGACCCTTGGCAGTGCTTGTACATCTTATGGATGTACACAACCTATGCATTGTAGGGCTTCTTTCTTTTAATGGGATAAACTAGCCAAAAAAAAATTTCATACAAAAGATTGTCACATTTTTTATCATCTTTCAGATTTTATAAAGTGCATTATTGTATGTTAAAGTATAGTGCATAAAATGCACGTGCATTATTGTATGTTAAAGTATAGTGCATAAAATGCACTATACTTTCTAGTGTGAATCTTGTTTGTAATATGCAACATTTTTAGCCCAACACCTGGGTTGTGTAATTGATAGGCTGCTATTTAAGAAAAAAAAAAGAATTTTCATTTAACAAACAATGCCATTTTGTTTTTGAGAAATTTTTTTGTCAATAGTGTCAGCATTCTTTGTGGATTCATGTTTTTTCTCATCTCCCTCTTCAGTACGTACATAGTTAAATCTGGCAAATATATTAATACGTATTAAACTTTGCAGCTACATGAAAAGTGAGCCCACAACAGTGGGAGAATGACTCTCCTACCATAGTTTGATTTTATTTATTACTAATAAATGAACTGGTATGAATTCTGTCATTGGTTTCCCCGGCAAAGACTGCTGACGATTGACGTGGCTATGATTTTTATCTAAGAAATATTATTTTTGAAATTTTTTTTATTAGTCTTTCCAGAAAAGATTAGTCTTGAATTTTATTGCAAAGTTTTACATATTTGGTATAAAACATGATTTTGCAGTTGTAGTAAAATTAAGAGACATTATTTTTAACATTTTTTGTTAAAAAGTTTCATTTCCAATAAAGTTTCTCATGACTTTAACTGTTAAATGGTGAATTTTTGGTACAAAACATGATTTGCAGTTATCAGCCATAAAACTATAAGATTTCTATGTTTACTTGCTTTTGTAGGCTTATATACATAGAATAAAAGAATATTCATTTTTCATACTTAGCAATCTAGTATATATGTAACAAAGTGTAATACTATACATACATTTATTGATTAGATTGCATTATATAAATGCACCAGGTCATCTTTGGCATGTTGTAGCAGTAGTAGACGATGCTTAGCAATTAGGCTTATTAGAATCTCCCATTCTCCTTCTGTCAGGCTTTCTTATTTTAGGTATGTCTACTCTACCTTTCAGATCCTTTTTTTCCAGGGACCTTCCTCAGTATGGTCACAAGCAGTGGCAAGCCTATTTTGGCCGCACATTTGATATATATACAAAACTTTGGAAGTTTCAGCAGCAACACAGGCAAATTCTAGACTCAAAATATGGTTGAAACGGTGGCAGATCGGAGAGAAATTGCCTCTAAGATTGGCCAGCTGTACTACCATTATTAGTAAGTACTGTTGATAGTATATGTATTGTTGCTACAGTGTTCATAATTCAGTTGTCATTAGTATTGTCTCATTATCCTATTGATAAGGAGCAGTTATGTATACAAGCAGTCCCCGGTTATCGAAGGGGTGCTGATAGCGAAACGCCATTAACCATAACTTGGTGATTTATGATGCTTATGGTATGGCACCATAAATTGCCGATTTTACGGAGCTGGACATTTGCCATTACCTGAGACCGCCGATAACCGGGGACTGCCTGTACGTTATATGCTTTTTCTTTGTGAAAAATTGGTTCCATATTACTGAATGATCGTTGCAGGTCAAATCATTTTAAATGAGGATAAGAGAATCTTATATTTCTGCTCTTTACAGCTTGAGAACGAGTGAAACAAACTATCTCAACGAGGCATTTTCGTTCTATGCCGCCATCAGAGGCCGAGCGTACTACAGCAGAACCAGTAAAGACGATCGCTCTGTACAAATGTAAGAACAAGTTTACCTGTACGTACTACTACGTACTCAGTTACCTTTCTCTTGATGGAATTTCAGTCTTTCAGACTCCTTGTTACAAAAACATTGGCTGTGAACTTTGGCCCTCTTGCAGCCCCTTCTAAATTCAGGGACAAGTCACCTAATGAAAAGTAACCTTTTGTTTGATGATGCTTTTAACAGATGAAACCCAAGTACATAGTACATGTCATGCATAACTTTAATATTGAATATTAATCTGACCTTGCAAGTGCATTGAATTGTGTCTCCTTTGTTATTATGAAATGTTTGAAGGTAATCCCCATCATTGCATATGAAATTTAAGCTAAAATTAAGTGCGAGAATTTTAATTTTAAACTCATTAACCAATTTGTTTAAGTGTTACAGTATTTACGATAACATTAATTTCTCCTTTTCAGGTCTGATTTTAATGGTTAAGAAACTACGTTATTATGCCAGATTTATTGTTGTGTGTTTGTTACTGAAGAGGATGAAACTAGTTCGGGACCTTGTTAGAGTACGTATACACCATTGCTTATGTAGTAGTATTCAACTGTGCATGATAAATGTGACATAGCTCCATTTTATTTAATACTAACACTGTTATTGTATGTATATTTATTTTGATGGCAGAGGGAGGGAAATTAGAGCATCCAAAAAATATGCCAGCAACCCTTGGGGTTTGATCACTTGTCCAAAATATTGGCTTCTGTAGTCGTGCTACAAAGTGCATATAGTGTTCCCCGGTATTTGTGGGATAGATACATGACCCCCCCCCCCCCCCCCCCCACCCCCCCCACGCGCCAAATAGCTAGAACCCGTGAATAGTTGAAACACCTATAAAAACACTTAAAACTGCCTAGTATTTTGTTGGGTACAACTCAAGGAAGACCCACTAAAAATGTTTATACTACCTGGTTTTTTTAATACTAGTTTATCACAAAAAGTGCATTTTATGATGAAGTTGATAAAAAAAACAGATTTGTGGATATTTCTCATAGAAAAATACTGCAAATAGGTGAATTTTCCGCGTAGGGATAAGTGGTAAGCATGTGGTTGGATCAGTTGATCATGGCAGAAGTAGAACGTGCGGCTGAATGCTTACGCATTGCTGGAGATGCTCCCATGGCTGGGTTTGCATCAAAGGTATTTGGAAGCCTACGTTCCCATTCCCAGAGTTGCAGTGGAGTCAGACTAGTGTTCAGGTTCAGAATAACTGAGGGAGGTGAGCAATGGCTGAGGATGTGATATTGTGCTTGCACTGTCCTTAAAAAAAGGATTCTCCAGGAACAGGAGCCACTTACTTGAATATAAGTTTACCTTTAACTTAACTTTTATTTTATTTACTTAATTCTGGGATCCTAATTGGTTGTGCATAAATTTAACCAGGAAAAATTCAGCTCTGAATACAGACTGACTAGCTAATGAGTGTCTGCCTCAGTTAAGCGCTGAAACAAAAAACAAAAATCCACAAACAATAGCAGCAAAAATATGTTAAAGAATCCAAATATGAACTGGAAATAAATAATACAGAAGAGAACTTATAGAATAGCCTCTGAAAATAATTCTAGTCTGGCAGTGAAAAGCCTCATCCAGCAATGACACAATGAAAGCTTCAAGAAAAATCTGGCTGAGAATTTTACAAATACTAAATGACTTTTGCAAAAAGGATAGTTTCTTCAAATATCGTAAAGTTTGGGGAAGACTGTGAGCAGGTAACTAGACAACAGACACAAGAGAGTCAGAGTAGGCCATTTAGGACAAGGTTATGTACTGAAATGCCAACCTAACGAGAGGAATTTTTTTTTTTCAAGGATCACAGTGTCTAAAGTTTGTGCAGGTGTTGAATAGGCTATGTTATACGATTAGTACTTCAAATTAAATTGGAAGAATATTCTCAGGTATACAGTGGGTACACATCTGCAATACATAGTGTAAGGTGCAAAATTATTTATAATGTTGTGCATATAAAACCTAAACTGAGTACTGTTTGAACACTGCTTTGCAATGTTGTCGGTAGTGCAATCCACTCTTGGAAGCCAACATACAAAAATAATAAAATAAGGGGTTGTGTATTTATGGATGTTAAGATGACAAAATGTGTACAGACACCACCCTCCTTACGAACATTCACTTGCAAAGAGTCAGAGACAAACAAACAGGATCGCAAAGTTAAAATTGTGTTCAGAGCCCTCCCCTTCATCACCCGTAAGTTTAAGTTTTGTTTAACACACCTAGTCTGTATATGCAGTACTATTTTAGGATGACAAAACATAAGCACTGTATAGATTTGATATCATACTGTAATTAAATAAACATAAGAGTACAGTACCTGTAATCAACTTACAAACAATTCAACATACAATTGGCTCTCCGGAACGTAATTCGTTTGTAAGCAGGGTGGTGTCTGTGTTTATCATGTTTGATTCAAACATTTCTTCTACTAACTCTTACTATACTTATTTTAGGAGTTGAGTAAACAAATAGATGAGTATACAACTGACCTATGAACCTGATGATCAACTCGAGTGGTCACTCGTACTGGGAGAAATCAAGTCATTCATCGATGCAGATAATTCATCAACGTTTTAGATATGGATTCAAACACCATTGTTCTCTCACACCGGTAAGGCCTTATTCCTGTTCCTGTAACTTCCCAGGAGTATTCCGGTGTTTTGATAATTTTTTTTTTTTTTTCTTGAGACTGTATGTACAAGTTTTTTATTGACTTGCCATCAGATCAGGTGACAAATACTACTGTGAAAACCTCTGATTTGTTTTTTATAAGGAATTGTAAGACAGATTTTCCTTCTATAAATACTGCATCATTTGGTGACATGCTTCACACCTGCTTTCCAGGTTGAGTGGACACAATACACCACCCCTAGAGAAGACACCCATGATGATCTAACTTTACAAGAAATATTGATAGTCGGCAATTGTAATGACCAGGTAAGAAATGAGATTATATTTTATTATTCTACCTGCCGTCTGTTTGAAGGTGATTTTGTCCCTGACCTATACAATCTTGACTTGATTTGAAGTTCCTCATCAGATGAGTGGTTTACGTGCTCGCCTATTAAGTCGGTATCCAGAGTTCGATCCCGCTCGCCAGCGTGGAGCCAGAAAAATTTTTTTGTAGTGATTAGAAATTAATTTTTTTTATATAATGTGTTTGGGTCCCACCAATAAGCTGTAGTCCCCGTTGCTAGGTAACCAGTTGGTTCCTAGCCTCGTGAAAAACCCTAATCCTTCGGGCCAGCCCTAGAGAGCTGTTAATCAGCTCAGTGGTCTGGTTAAACTAATACTATATACTTAACTTTACTTGACTTGTATATTTGATGAGAAAAGACTTGGAACAGTTGGTCTGAAGAGCAGGACGAAGACCTCAGGAAGGTTTAAAATGTGTAAACATAGAATTAATGTGAGTTCAGGCAGAAAGAGTACAGCGTAGAAGAAAAACTACCATGAAAATGTTTAAAATGTTAATATGATTTAATGTTTGAATAGAATAGTAATATAGAGTTTAGGCCAAAGTCCAAAGCACTTGGGACCTATAAGGTCATTCAGTGCTGAAACGGAAACTGACAGTAAAAAAGGTTTGAAAGCTGTTAACAGGAGGAAACCCTCAAAGCAATTGTTAGGAGGGGATGGAAAGTAAGGTGTGTAAGAAAGAGAATAAGAACTGAGGTACAGTAAAAGGAATGAAAGGGGTTGCAGCTAGAGGCCAAGGGACACTGCAAAGAACCTTAAGTAATGCCTACAGTGAACCACTTGTGGTGCACTAATGACACCACCCCCTTAAGGGTGGGGGATGTAATGTTGGTGAAAGCAATCATTTTTGTAGCTAGTTGACAATGGAACAAATAATCCTTATGAAAAGAGTAAACATAACATAACATACGCCATGTCACAGCCAGGTATTCTTGTATCAAGTTCAACTTGTGCAATAGCATTCCATCACTCATCAAACTGCTCCCACACCAAATGTTCTCAGGTTTTTTGTTTTTAGGGCCCATGCATGTAACATACAGTCTTCTTGTACCCTCAGACTTATCACATACTGCAAACCAGAACATCATAATAATAATGGGAATGAATGGTGCTTATGGCACCCTAAAACTGGTTTACGGCACCGTAAATGGATAATGGCAGCCAACCACAAAGTCAGAATGCCATAACCCAATACCGCTGTAACCCAGGGACTGCCACTTGTCTAATTATCAACACTTAATCCACACAGCCTCCTCCTCCTTGCTTGAACCCAACTGCTCTTCTCCTGTGAGTCTGTATTACTGGATGTTTGTCAGATCAATTAACAATGATCAAGCAACAAAGCATTACAGCAATTAAAAAAAACTGCAAGGACTGTAAAACTTACTGAGTTCCAGTTCAACTTTGCAGGTATATTCAATTTATGTTTAAAAGACCAAACTAGCAGTATACTAGACTGTAATGCTCACCAACAATGAACATACAACCATCAGTAAGAAAAGCTCACCAAATTAATGATCTCATACAACCCTCAATGCTAAATCTGAAGAATTACAACTTTGGCTTTTCTCTAAACAAACCAGAGAGGTATTACAGTACTTACCAAACTCAGGCAAACATCCGATTAGAGAACGATTGTTGAGTGATGATTACTGTCCGGTCAGCACTGTTTAATTTCCCTCCATTACTGGAACCAAGGAAAAATATTCATTCACATTTTAACATGACCAAAAGTGAATAATAAAAACGGTAAAGCAAATGATATAAAAGGATGTCTCAAGATAAGAAATCAGAAATAAATAATGGTATGGCAAATGCAAGAAGGATTGACCCATTCAGGCACAGTACTATATGTACTACTAGATGACTACTTTTCTTTTCCTTCAAGGGGAATGAAAGCATCTTGGATTTCATTTTGATGTTAAAAAAAAAATCAGCTATTTACAAGCAGAGTACGTAATGGTTTCATTGTGAAACAAACTAAGCTTACAGTGCTTGAATGTTCTTTAATGTAAAATTTTGTAAGTAAAAAGTACTCCAGGTAGTATTTACATCTGGCTACATCAGTATTTATCAGCTTAGTTTTAGGTGACATATTATTCAACCTTATTTGTCCAGTAGTTAATTTTAGAAGACTGATACTGTATACATATACTTAATAAATTTGTTAGTAAATCTAACCTGGTTATTTAACAGGTTAAATTCAGTGAATTGACGATCGACATGTTTCGTATGCTACAGACGTTAGAGAGAGAACCGCAGGAAGATGTCACCCAGATATATGATGCCTCTCCTGCGCCAAACAAAATTCCTTTTGTATGTATGATTAGCATGTTCTTCGTTTTCTATCATTGCAACTTTGGACTTATTAAATATCTGAATGTTAATTTACAAGTTTAATTTTATGGTAGTTCTTTTAATTTACTTTATGGACTGACAGTATGTCAGTCAACACAACTATGTATGTTCATACAATGCCAAAACTTCTTATTCTGCATATGTTTTACTGCCCACACTGGTCTACAGAAATCAGTCGGTCAATTAGTGAGTTCAATCACTCGTCATAGTTGGTTAACGAAGCAGCAGTCATTCTTGAAAGAAGCAGTTAGGGGTCTCTCTTGGGTTAGTATCTCGGCACCAGGGGAAGTGCCTCCTCATTATGACATCTCATTCTTATACAAATCAGTGAATCCAACTAATGGATGTACTTCGGATACCTGTCTTTTCACTCTCCTTTTTCCATTTGTATTTTGCATGAAGTCAGCAAGTCTTGTGTTTACAGCAAGAAATATTTTCATAGCTTTGTTTATCAAAGATTATGATTAGTGGTGCAGTACTTTATTTCTCTCATTTGTCCCATTATCTTAGAAGGAGGGGCTAATGTCCTCGTTTTTTCTCCAGTTTAAAGATGTCAAGGAAGGAGGGGCTAATGTCCTCGTTTTTTCTCCAGTTTAAAGGTGTCAAGGTTGCTCATGAGCAGCACAGGCAAGAGACCGGACATTGTGTTACTGCACAATGTCTGAAGAGATGAAACATATGTATATGTACACATGATAAGTCCCTCTCCACCGAAGTTAGGACCAAGGGGGTACCAGGCATTGACTGTTGTAAATGAAATCTGTCAAACCATAAGAGAACATTATTCCTGGTCTGCCTCTTTGGTGAGAAGTCACAGAAGGTCTTTGACATTTAGAAGTGTTAGCAACAAGTTAGTAGCTCTCCTCTTGGACGACTCAACAGCTGCAGCCTAATTCAGGATTCAGAGTTGCCAGGTAACTCCCTGATTAGTAAAGCTGTCACTATTCATTTTTGAACAGATGCCTGTAGGTAGAAGGAATATTAACTTAAGGGGGCCGCCGGAACCCCTTTATATGGGGGTATAGGGCAAAAAATGCAGTCATGAAAAATTCATGGAGCTTCATATGGCATTGAGAATACGTATACGAAATATTTCGTCAGAATTCCTCTTACTTTCGTAGTTACAGGGTAATTAGTTAACGTAACTCAATAAGCCTAAAACATTGATCCGTACAAGAAAATGCAATATTTCCTCTATTATCGTAAATTTTGATAATTATTGTCAAAGAAATTGGGAGAAATGGCATCTGTAGACATTCCCGAGTCGAGAATGAGACCAGGCTCAGCTACCAAGTCCAGTCCTGATTTAGTGCGATCACAGACTCGAGTAGTCTACACGTTCCATTTTCACTTCTGACAGACGCCTGCTTTTACGTATGTTTATGTATGTTTCGGCAAGAATTTCATCATGCCAATGAGGAAAAGACAAGGAAAACATCTCGCTAACATACAGACAAGAAAAATCGCTCAAGTATTATTACAGAATATTATATATTGCGTAGTTAGTGAAAAGAGAGGGGAGGGTTTGCTTAGTAACGCCCCCATCTTGCTTGACAGCACACGTCACACTGTGCCCAAGGCTTCCGATCTTTGAGCAAAGAGATCTTCATTTATGATAAATAACAAAGTTTTGGTTTTTTAAAACCCAAAACCCAAAATGGAATATGAAATTCATAATAATCATGATTTATTAAATTGTCTTTGTAAAAAAAGAGTACGCCTTCGAGTTTCACCTCTTGACATTCTCTTGCATTTACGTTTGTTTATCTTTGTTTCGGGCAAGGATTTCATCATGCCAAAAAGGACAATACAAGGGAAAACATCTCACTAACATACGGAAGAAGAAAATTCGCTGTAATAAGCCGAGTTAGTGAAGGGGGGAGAGAGAATTGCGTAGGAAGGAGTGCCCCATCTTGCCTCAAGCAGTGCCCAGGCTGCGATATATGAGCAAAGGGATCATCATTTATGATTAAATTATGATAAATAAAATAGTTTTTGTTTATTAATACACAAAAAAGAAACATACATTCATAATAATCATTATTTATTAACATTGTCTTTATAGAAATACGAAGGAAAACTTTGAACGCCCGTATCTCAAAACTATACTTATTGACCTTCAAAATCTATCTTCTCACATACTTTTAAAGCTATAACATTGGAATTTGGTATATAACTCAGAAAGACATTATAGAACAATCAAATAGAGCCCTTTTTTCCAATTTTTGTTTCGTATTTTTTTTATAAATTTTTTTCTCCTGATTTATAGGGTTTATTTTTTTACCATATTGAAAAATTCATATCTTGCAAAAAAATGACTTTTAGAAAAAAAACTCTCCATTCGATTGGAGGTCTACATCAGGTCTATATATGGTAGTAATATCCCAGGTCTTAATATTAAATATCAAGGGAGGAGATAGAATGTGAAAAATGGTTATTTTCGGGATAAATCGCCCTGGTGTCACAAAACCGAAGGTCAGAGGCGAAAATCTATGCGGTTTTGGAGATGTCCCAAGTCACCTTATTAAGTGGTATGAATATCAAAGTCCTGTCCTTAAAAAGGGCATTAGCCGGCCGGCCCCCTTAAAGAACTCGGTGATTTCTTTGGAATGGTTCATGTATTCTGAATCTTACCGATGAGGTTCTAACCTGTAGAGCTAGGACTTGTTTTTTAGTTACATAAAAAACCTATTGATATATTTTTTGCTACCCCCCTGGTTTGCACTCAACAAAATAGTGTCATAGGTTTCAGACAAAAGTTGGTAGCATCATACTTGTCACAGCAGGAGAGCTTACCAGATGTTCTTTCGCTTCCACTGCGTTCCAGTCTTCCAAGAGAGTTGCACTTCAGGAGGGTCTATGTCAGCTTCTGACCAGAACCTACATGCCTAGAGATTATCCAGTAACCCCTTAGATAGACAGGTTTCTCATGACTTTAAAGGGCTCGGTGCAAGGGATTACAGTACGTTCGCTTATTATCAGTATAGTGCTACCTTGCTTTTTTCGCTCTTCACTTTTTCGTGGATTTTTGTGGAAAGTTTTTCACATTTCTGCGGGAACTTTCACCAATTCACAGATTTTTCTCTGGGCCCTATCTCTAAAATTATCAGTATTTCACTTTTTTCATATTAAATTTGGCAGTGAACTGTTGAAATGTGCAGTTATAAGCATTCAAGTTTATGGGGTACATGGTATTTGGTAGTTGTAAATATTTTTATTGTACTTTTGTATTTCTGCTGTTGGTTCTAAAACCTATCCCTTTTAGGGGAGCAACATAATTTGATTTTTACCAAGCAAACTGGGCCATATTCTGTAATTGATGTACAGTAAGGAACAGTCACACTTCTGGCTGATTTTAGTTTTGAGTAAATTTAAAACTAAATGTTGCAGTCAGCGCTTTGAGATTTCTGACGTTGATTTACCAAATTTTTGGAAATTTTGTGTCTTCCAGAGTAGTATTCAAGTGGGAGAATCACAGACTATCAGTTGATCTGCTGGAGATGGAACTTTTGCTGGTTTTATTTGCACCTCTCCCTTTCCCCCTCGGGGATGTAACCAAGCTTCCTTGATTGGAAATGAAAACAAGAATTATCCTTAGCTGATATTTGCCAGTTTTAAGCTAAATAGTATACAGTATGTACACTGTATGTAAATATTCTAAATACAGTAGGTAAATTTTTATATGGTTAAAGTTTAAGAGTAGCCAAGTGTACTCTACTAGAAAAGGAACTTCCAATACACATCCAGGTAATCTGCAAGCCTGAATGGATTGAAATTACATACCATGCAACTACTGTCTAAAATCCAGTTGCAAAACGTTGACAGATAATGACAACTTTTGGTGCATGTGCTCCTGGACTGGTTGCAGACTTTGGTTGAATGTTTGTATATGTAAGTTACTAACTAGGCTAAACAAGTCTTTAGCTCATATAACACCAGGCCCTGAGAAGGACTTAATCTAGGCAGTCCCCGGTTATCGGCGAGGATTCCATTTTCAGCAGGGTGCTGAAAACCGAAAACCCACCATTAACCGACACTCGGCCACATTTCAAGTTTCGGTTAACCCTTACTGGACGGGTGAATATATCGATATGCAGCTCCTCAGGCCGGGTGAACTTTGAGGTCGGCCAATTTACGACAAAACGCATCAATGGAAAGAGGAAGATATGCAAATGTACTGATGGTGAAAGAAAAAAATTATGAAAAAAATTTTCCCTACTGTCCATTTGAAGTTGAAAATGACTATTTACAGCCCCTTGTGGGGACTCTTTTACAAGACAATTGTAAATTTTACCAACTTATGTATGTTTTTCCTAATAAATAAAATGATTTATTTTGTAAAATTATAATTAGGACTGCTCTCACAATATCAAAACAGATAAGAAATAAAAACAGTAACAAATTCTTAGCCATGTTTGTTGAAAAATATTTACGTAAATTTACCGAGAACAAAGATTCAGTAACTTGTTTTTTTTAACTTTTACATGTTTTTTCTAATATTTCTTTGCAATTTTCTTTTTGCAATTACATTTACAATTGACATACTATCGTAAAAGACGAACAAAAACCAACAGCAACCCTTGGTATATTTATGAGCAAATTTTACAAAAAAGACATCATGTGAGAGAGAGAGAGATGCCAAACATTATCCCTTCAAGTCAGAAGCAGAACTGAGGTCCTGAGATGCCTAATTCGTGATTTTAGGCTTTGTAAAAGTTGCCATTAGTGAATTGATGGGCTGTAAATGTATTGGCACCTCTTTGCCGCCCGATTCTTTCCAAATCGATGTCGCGTAATATTGCTTATCTACAGGATTGATTCATCCACGACCCCAAACCCGTTGTTACTATTCCTGAGGATCAATCCATCCATTAAGGGTTAATGGCACTGATAGCCAGTTAATGGCACCTCTGTTAGGTATATTGTGGCACCTTATGGCTCCGATAACTGAAACTTGGCCCGTTATGGCGCCATAAATCGCAGATGCCATAAAACCGGATCGCCATTAACCAAGACTACCGATAACTGGGGATTGCCTGTACAGTAATCCCATACTGCTTGCTTTCTTCCAGCTTGATGTCCAACCTGAGGGAGAGCATTTCTCCCAAGTTTTATCTTTATATCTTTGTACTGTACAGCACTATATCTCATCTTTTGAATCTGTCTTGCTGTCCAACCAATCCAAGTGCCTCTTTTCACTATCTTGGGCACCTGAATGGCTGAAAATGCCCAAGTGCTGGTATTTATAGCCTAAACTTCATGATCCTTTTGTAACATTTCCAGGTTTTAATGGTTATCAAGAGCCATTTCTCCACTGAGACAATAACAGATTCTCTCTTTACTCGAATGTTTATTGATATGAGTTGGAGCTTCTATATACTATAAAGAAAAATAATGTGGATCTATGTGCCTATACCATGTTTTAAATCTTAAATTATTATAGTATAATTTGTATTCCTAAGTTTATATGTACTATGTTGTGTCAACATGATATTTTATCTGTTAAAGATCATCTTCTGAAAGCCGTGTAGGGAATAGGTTAATAGTATTTTCGAATAGCACCTGGTGATTCAGAAACTGATATTTTATAATTGTGTGAAAATGCTGTAGTATACCATTTGATGACAAATTGTGAATTCACTGTCAGCATATACATTTTGTATTTGCTTTTCAATTTTAAGAAATATTTTGTAACGTCACTCATGTACTTTATAATTTAGTTAAGGAACCTCAATTTTTTCATAATGAAATTAGTTTTTTACCACTCACACATTAGTTTAGTGGCTGTTTACAGAAACTGTAAAGATAGACTGTAGCGATTCCTTTTCTTTTTTTTGATGTTACGTGAGTGTTATTTTTCCCAGGAGAATGGAGATACCGGGGGTAGAACGTTAAAGAGAGAAAAATCCTCACAAATATCTCCTCTACAAGCCAACTTTTTCTCAGTTAATGTTTTTTTAGCTTCTTGGTTTTAAGGAATTGCCTGCCAATGGTGCAATGCTCCTTTATATCTCAGCCGACGGGGCATTCTTTCACTTCGTCAAAGCACCCTCAGGATCGTTAGTATTACTTTACTTGCCAGTTATGTTGTTGGTGTTTTAGTTTGCTCATCAAGGACTCATTTTTCTTTTTTTTGATAAGTGAGGACAGAAGATTTGGTTGCTTTTTTTTTTCTTTTTTAAATCATTCTGTAGAATTTATATCCTAATTAAAACGCTCTAGTATTTTTACACTTCTGACCTTGTATAGTTTTCAGTGTGATGTTCACAATGAACCCACTTCGTCCGTAACTTTATCTTGGACATTTGGCTCATCCCTGGCTTTAGTGCAGCACAGTTTTACTTTGTGAAAGTGAAGGGTTTGATCAATTTAAACGGCTCGTATGTTTTTCCTTTGCTCTTTGTGTTGTGCTTTTGTTTTACAATGCTGCTACTACGTCATGGAAGTGTGTTGAACGATAGTTTTTCAGTGCTCCTTTTCGATTGTCCACTTGTATAAAGTTAAAATGTATGTAGTGTGAGTGTGTAGTGTGTCCCTGTTAAAGCTCCTTCAATGAGTTGTTTCATGTTTTCATTTGCCTTCTCTGCACTGTAGCTGTTTTATGACAAAACCCACATCACTGTCGTAATATGATGTTTTTCTGCTTGATGTTATTCACTGTACTGGTATCTCTAGCATAAGGGTATTATTAAGAATTACTTGAGAATGGAATATGACAACTATAAATATTAAATTTAACTTGGCCAGATATAGGATATATATATATATTTTTTTTTAAAGTACACATTTAAATCATATCTCAATATCGAACTGATTCTAGTGAAGAGTTACGAATACGAAAGTTGATGTTTATACATTTGCGCGTTGTTACTCATCTAAAACTGACTAAAATTCTGTGTATTGGGTTGCAGCTGCTTACGATTACGGAGGCGTAGTCACTAATAGCAAAAGAGATTCAGACCACACAAATAAGCGTGCCATGCAACTCAAAGACATGCACTGTTTTTATCCGGGAGATTTGTACGCCTTTACGCGGAAGCCCCTCTTCATTGTGGTGGATTCTGACAACTCTCCAGTGTTTGCCAATATGCCACATTACTTGGGCAGCCTCTGGTGGTACTTATGTCGGCCCAGGATACACCATCGTCTTTTCAAGGTGAGATGCTGAGATATTTGTAAACTTTTTTAGTTATTGCAAAGGTGCATATGGTACCTACTACACATAGATAACACTTTCTATTTCTTGAGAAAAGAGAATTTGTCACTTTTTTACTTGCGAATTAAATCACCCCTAATGTGCAGTTTTATCTTTGTGGGCTGGAAAGGATTTCATTTACATCATCTTCAACCTGATTAGTACACAGTTTTTGCATCACAATATCCCTATACTAGTGTAGGGCTAGGAGTGAAATGAGCTCTCTACATACTCTTCTATGTTGTACATTTTCTGCCTGAATCCCCACCATCTGCTCTGGTTCATTGATTTTTTTCCAGGTATCCTTACAGATCTTCATACTGTAACATCCATATCTGCTACTTTTCTGATTTTTTTTTTATACTTAAGTAGTTTTGAAATCTCTTCACTCCAGAGAGGTTTTTGCTCCTTTTCATACCTCCCATTACAATACTATCTGCTTCTTAATCCAGTGTGTATTGAAAGTAACAGATGTTTTTCGTCTTCAAAGCCCTACACCTCCACTTTTTCTCATCTTATATATTTCAGGCATCTAAAACCTTTTACTCATTTTGTAATTCTGAGGCAGCTCTGGTTTTGGCATTTATGACGTTCAGTGCACAGTTTTGAATTCACCGGCACACTTTCATCACATCATCCAAATGGCCACTAACAACCCTGCTGTGCGTTTTCCTTTGCTTCCTTTCGACTACTAGTTTATAAGCTTTGCTATGCTCACCACTGGAATTTTTGCTCCTCACCATTCCACTCTAGTCTTCCATCTTTTGAACACACTTGTTCACTTTTTCTCCGAATCTCCATTGACATTAGGTCACCTGCATATAGCAGTTCCAAGGAGCCACTCTTTCTGCTTGATGAACTAGAATATTTACCTCAAAATCATTGGATAGACCTTCCTGCTGTCGCTCTAGATCTTGTATTACTGTACAGTCATGTTGTTACTTCTTGACTTATTGGTCTGGTGCCCTCTGCTTTTGCAGTGCCCCTCTAATTAAATACTACCTTGATACACTTGTCAAATGCCTTTTGAAGATCTACAAATGATGTTATAATTTCTTCTCTTTGTCTAGTACTTTTCTGGTACTTGCCTTGTTCTAAAGACTGCTTCTGTTGTTGATTTCCCTGGCATGGAGCTAAATTGAGTAACTTGTACTCTATGAACGTTTTTGTGTCCTTTATACAGTATACTACACTACTTTTTCGTATTTTATAACATGCAGAGGCAATCTAATTTCTCCAGAATTGCCACTGTGCATTACATCATTTTTGTATGTGAATTATTAAGTTTTATATTTTTTTGTCACTCTCCTGGTCCTGTCTATTCTGTACATTATTACCCATCTCCAACTGATAGCATAGTAACACCTGTTTTTAAATGTGTTTTAATTTTACAATGCTCATATATATTCCAGCAAATTTTCTCTATGACATATATATATACATATCAGCACATAGGCCTTACTTAAGCATCCCTTCAGCCCCTAGCTGCAACCTCTTTCATTCTATGCTTTACCTCTGTTCATATTATCTTTCTCCTAACAATTGTTTTACATTATTTTCATGACCCCCATAGGTCAAAACGCTTTGCTACCATTATCCCTACACTAAGGGTTTGGTTGCCTGATCTGCCTTTCCTTACAACAAAAGGGCATGGTTTATTATTTGGCAAAGGGGTTTTTACGACTGCATGCCCTTGCTGTCATCAGCTACAGTTATTGGCGGTGGGCCTTTAACTAATAAGTCCACCTGCAAGGCAGCAGTTTCCGCAGTTATTGGCAGTGGGCCTAGCCATTTACTAAAAAGTAAGACTGCAAGGAAGCAGTTTCCACAGTTATTGACGTTGGGCCTAGCCTTTTACCGAAAAAGTAAGACTGCAAGGCAGCAGCTGTCCTTTTAGTCACCTTTTACGATATGCAGGACCTACGGTGGTAGTATACTTACACCCCTACCACAGGGTGGAGAGTAGGCTCATGAATATCCTGATTTGAAAATCACGTACGCACTGTACTGTAGTATTTCTAACAACAAGCCACTTTCAGAAGATACCTCTCTCTCAAGTCTCCTTCCATGTCATTCATGCCAGGCATTCCATACCACCCCGCCCATCTGCCACATCTTTCTTCACTGCCTACCTCCCACCACAACCACAAAATTATTCTCCAAGCCGAGCCAGACACTTAGATTCAGACTCTCCTGGGTATTTAGTTTTTCATTCACCCTCATTCTTTTCTATTCTTTGAACCATTTGTACTTGCTGTCACAATTTCTCTTGTCTAAATGTTTTACCTCCATGGACACCAAAGAGTAACAACTAAACGCAAAGTTATTTCTCTGTCCTAAACAGTCCCTTTTCATTTTTAGTTTCCTCACCTTAAACAATTCAGTTTTCATGTGAACCATTTCCACACTCCTCCAAAAACAGATTTATCATTGAAGTCTCAATATTTGACTTGACTTTACTACAGATATCTGATCTTTTAGCACCAAGGGTAAGTGAACATTATGTCAATGATATCAAATAAGAAGTCAAAAGACTATTGTCAGTGTTCCCTGTATGTATTATACTGTATTCAACTGTGAATTGATGAAGCCTGTTATCTATGGATACAATTGTCACCTTTCTCTCTACCAGTCTTCTATGCTGACTGATTTGTAAACCTTTACTTATACCATACTCCAGAAATATCCAGATGGTTCTTTGTTTACTTTGTTCAGTTTCTGTAATCTCTTATCATTGTCATGCCTCTTTGTTATTCTAGGGAAGAGTGTCAATCACTGATTACGGTCACTTCAAAGCTGACCAAAGCAGTCTGTGCACGTTAGCCGAGTGCCTCAGAATTGCAATACATATACAAAAACTGAGACAAAAGAGTCACAGCTCAAAAGAAAGGAAAAATAGGTTAGATTCATCTGGCCGCATACTGTGCAGTGTTAAGGTTGTTACTTTTGTGTAATTTTTATTTGATACAGGATTGTTCAAGAAGAGATTGTGATTTTCTCTCTCTCTCTCTCCTCTCTCTCTCTCTCTCTCTCTCTCTCTCTCTCTCATTTAGCAATAGTATGGTCAACAAATTAATATTGCTATGCTTACCAGACTTCAGAATTTATGTGGTTTCCATTGCAAAAGGCTGAATGTGCATGCCTTCCCTGACTAATCTCGCATATTATTTGCCCTAATCGTACAGCTTCTGACAGACGCTCTTTCCAAAACAGATCAGCACCACCGGGGAAACCTCTTCACTCTCTTTTTGCATTCCCCTCTGATGGGCATGTGCTTGGTGAGTCAGATATGTGATGTTCCTATGAACTTATGGAAAAGTGCCAAGGTCTTGTTGCAGATTCATTGCCGAAGCTTCACGATTAGTCACCGCAGTAGAAACGTTGGTATGTTGAAGTTTGTTATTGTGACGGTCACTCATTACTCTTGAGTTTTTGTTGCCAGAGACCCTTGTAGATTAATGTACTTTTGATGTTTGATATTTATTTATAAGATCATTTATGCACAGACACCGCCCTACTTACAAATGAGTTAGGTTCTGGATGGCCATCTATATGCTGAATTGTTTGTAAACTGGTTACCGAACTCTTTACACTTATAGTGGCCCCCCGTATTCGCAGGGAATGCGTACCAGACACCCCCCCCCCACCCGCACAAATAGTTGGAACCTTTATAAAAATGCTTAAAACCTCCTAGTTGTTAGTTAAAACTCAAGAAAAACCACTAAAAAACTTTCATACCTGGTTTTTTTAATAGTTTTATCACAAAAAGTGCATTTTATGATGAAATTGATAGAAAAAAACAGAATTTGTTCATGAAACTTACCTGTCAGATATATATTTATAGCTGTATTTTTCCGAATCCGACAGAAATTGAAACACTTACGACACACGCAGTGGGAGTCAGGTGGTTAGTTAACCCCATTGCCGCTGCTGGGAGGGGGGGGGGGGGTGGTGGGTATCAGGAACCATTCCCATTTTTCTATTCATAATTTTCTGTCGCCGGTGCTGTAAACAACGTTTGCAGCACCTCCGTCCAGATTTTGGAAACTTATTGGCTACTTGAGTATCCCTTTTGGTTTTTTTTTGGTATCTGAATTGGATCGGTGGCTTGGCACACGTTGACTGTGGATTGATTTGATTTTGGTATTGATTTTTCTTTGATCAAGATGTCAGGGTCTAGTTCAGCTAGCGCTAGATTTTGCACTAAGTCTGAATGTAGAGGTAGCTACTGAAAGCTTCAGTAGACCCACATACTGTTTGTAAGGTTTGCAGGGGAATGATGTACGTTTGAAAGTCGTTGTAAAGAGTGTGAAAGCTTAACAGATTCTGAATGGAAGGCGTATGAAAACCTATCTTAAGAAACTTGAGCGAGATAGGTTAAGGAGGTCTTCCTCCAGGAGTGTTTCGGGTAGGCAAGATTTTAATGATTCTCCTGCTAACCCTCCTTCTGTAGTTTATGCTCCTACCCCTGTAGTGTTGCCTCCGGGCCCTGAAGCAGTGTCTGTAGAAGGTAATACTTTATCTTTAATACTTGAGTCGATTCGTAACTTAGAATCAAAAGTGTTGGCTCTGGAGAGCAAAAGTGATGTTATAAAGTGCAGTGAAAGTGCCCCTTGTGTAGTGGAGGGTGCGTCAGATCGGCCTCATTCCGCCTCTAGACCTAGACCTCTACTTGACTCCCAGGTTACGAGGAGAGAGCATGTCGAAAGTCGAAGGAGGGTACGAGGAACTCCCCACCGATCTGACGTGCCTTCGGCAGCTTCTGATGAACCTACCCAGACTGCCAGGGAGCGTGCGCATGCACGTCTCCTCAAGGAGTGGCTTTTCTTCGTCTGAAGCTTCCTCCCCGCCGCAAGGGGTGGAGCTCTCATGCTGCATCACGTCCGCTGAAAAGGACGCTCGTGTTCAGGACGCTTCACGTCCAAGTTTGTTGTTCTCCGGAACTTTGCTCTTCGCCAGATAGTGCGTTTGCTGCTTTTCCTCCGCAGAAGAAGTGTAAGGATTCGTCGGAGGTGGAGGTCGTTATTAGATGACTCTTTCAAGCGCCGCAGTCGCTCTAAGGTGGGCATGAAGTGGCGGTTCCTGGGAGTAGGAAGAAGGCGTCCCCTCGCCACTCTCCTGCTCACAGAATCAGCCCCTCCCCAGAAAAGGAGGCTTCACCTACAAGCAAGGTTTTCTCCAGTCGCTTCAGCAGCAACTTCGAGATGTTATTTCTTCTAGAGAGATGTTCCACGTCGCCGTAGAAAGGATGACAATCTTCCTGTGAAGAGGTCGAGGCGTTCTCTCTCCCTCTCCTCGCTCGTCTCTCTCTCCGTTTGAGTCTCCCTCTAGAGTTCGTTTCTGCTCCCCAGCAACTCTAGAGGAGGTGAGAAACTTGTTTCTCGCTCTCGAGAAGCGGTTGTATCCGCTACGAAACCTGTGGATAAGAAACGCGTTTCTTTAGAGCCGACCGCGCTTCTGTGAAGTCAAGCGCGCCTCAGTGGACGCCGAGCGTGCTTCGGTGCAAGTTAAGCGCGCGCCAGTGGACGCTCAGCGCGCTCCAGTGGACGCTCAGCGCGCGCCAGTGGACGCTCAGTGCGCGCCAGTGGATGCCAGGTGTGCACCTGTAGCTGCCGAGCGAGCTTCAGCCGGCGCCAGAAGATTGGCATCGGACGCCAAGCGCGCGCCTACGGACGTCAGTTTTTCACCACCACAAGCGCAGGTGGAAGCGGGAACTCTTCCTGTTTGACGCTCTTTCTCTTTTTTGAGAAAGCTCGTGACTTCTTCCTTATTTCTCCGACTTCGCCAGTGTCTGAAGAGGAAGTTAGTGACGCTTTCGTCGAAGTGGACGAAGAACAGCAGTTGGCTCCCGTCTCGACGGACTATAAGGTAACTTAAGCGTCTTCTGCAATCAGTCTTTACGGACACTTTTTCAACCCGAAGCTCCGCGTACTCCTCCCTCTCAGTTTTCGTCATCCAAAAGCAACTAAGATCTCGGGCTTTGTGAAAATGAAGAAGTCGCTTTCTACGAAGCAAGCTTTTCGCAAGGTCCACGATTGGAGGAAAAGAGGAAAGCTTCAGGCAAGACTTCGTTCACTTTACCGCCTTCAAGACTTTGTGGCAAGGCTGGTATGTGGTACGAGACGGGAGAAAAACGTTGGAGTTAAGCTTCCAGCCTCGGCTCAAGGAGACTTTGGAAGTATTGTGGATGCATCCATAAGATCTTTTCTGTCCTCTTCAAAAGTCTTTTGGACACATAGTGGAACTAGACTTTCACCTTAAAGGCCTCTTCAGGACGCTAGAGGTCTTTAATATTAATAAACATTACCTTAATATAATTTATCTAGCCCTAAATCCCCAAAAACCGCACCAAAATTTACCACATTGGCAACCCTGTTACCTCCTATTCTGTCCGCCAGTTGGCAACACTGTCGTTGACAGATACGAAAACCTTCCCTCAAATCAGTTGTTAACGAGCGCCGTGTTGTTTACATCACGGCCGCTCTTTATAAATTTCCTTAAACATTTTTGTGCCTTTAAAGCTTTCATTATTTGTTAAATGAAACTTTATATTAATTACCACTCACGCATTACATCACGAAATAGTGTATTAACTTTGATTTCTGTTGTGGTTCTTATCTTAAATTACGAACTTTTGCGCGACCCGGAACTACTGACCTGTCCAATTCTACAATGGATTACCAAGAAATTACGATGCTTCCTTCTGCCAGCAACATCAGGAAACTGCCCGGTTTGTGGGACAAGGATGAGTAGCAGGAGTAGAACCCCATGACATTTGTAGTTCTTGTCGTGGACAGGTTTGTGACTTGACTTCTCGTTGTGACGTATGTTAAGCCCTGGTCTGACGAGGATATGACTGCTTATATGAAAACGCCAAACAATCTTGCAGCGTAAAAGATCGGTTAAGGAGAAAAAGAAATCGATTGCTAAAACTGTATCTAACGAATTCGTTGACTTGGGCTTGCGTCATGATTCTGGCTCTTCGGTTTCGGTATCGTACGACTCCGATTCGAATTAATTGATGCTTTGCCCCCTGTACAACACCCGGTAATTAGTGAAGTTAGTTCTGATGTAGATTCGAAGATTTTGGCAATGGAAACTACCTGGAAACAGAATTTTAAGAAATTACAGCTTAGTCTAGATAGAGATATTTCTGCTAAGTTTAACAATCTGTCAGAGAATTTCAAGAAGCCTTTACTAGAATGTCTAACACACTTTTAGATTCATTTTCAGCTCCTCGGTCAGGTAACCTGTCGACAGCAC
The DNA here is from genome assembly GCF_015104395.2 of Macrobrachium nipponense. Lineage (NCBI taxonomy): Eukaryota > Metazoa > Arthropoda > Malacostraca > Decapoda > Palaemonidae > Macrobrachium > Macrobrachium nipponense. Next base: position 35,461,831 of record NC_087214.1, on the reverse strand, counting down.
CATGGGTAACGGTGCGACAGATACCCCGGCTTGTGAACCCCGTCGTGGCGAAGGCCTAGGGGGGATCCGGTCCGGGCAGGTGCCTAACGAATCTTTACCCAACGTGTCCCCTGTTAGTCCCGTAAACAGTGCCAAAGGGCGCTTATTTAGGAGAAGGGGGAGGGATATTAGTGTCAGACCTAAGATAGCTAGTCGTCAGGATTTTACTTCAGAGGAAGTTTCTAAGTTAGGATCTGACGATGATGATGACGCGGATTCGTGTGATATTGATGTTTCCTCGAATGGATGTCATGATGTAGAATTCAAGAAACTTTTTGATTTAATTTGAGTTTTCTTCCTCAGGCGAGGCCTAAAGAGCAGAAGCAGCCTCCGCCTTGTTGTATTACAGAAGGGATTTTTCTTGACGGTCCTTCCCGGTCACGGGAATTTTTACGTTTTCCCTTTGCCCAGAGGTTCGCGAGAGTGAGGACGGACTTGCCGCTAAACTTTCGAAGGTGATCGGGGAAGGGAAGAGGAAGCTCTCTTCTCTTCTACGACACCGGAGAGGAGTTTACCAGGTGGCGGATAATTCTTCATTCTCTCGACCCCACCCCCCAAGCCAAATCCTGATTTTGTCCGACTTTCAAGTCAACCCTTCCCGCCTTCTAAGGCTTCGGTCTCTGTCTCAATTGAAGATTTTATTGCTATGGAGGCTGTTATGAGCTCCTTACAAGAAGCTCAATCCTTCAATATGTGGGTCCTCGGAGGGCTTTTAATGATATATCAAGGACTCCGAGTTTGTTCCTCCTGATGCTCCTCTTTTTGAGAAATTCTGCTCATCCATTTCAATCGCTTCTGTACATCAGAACGAGCTTGCTGCTTCAATGCAGGCCTTTCTTGTTTCTCTAAGGCGTAACCTGTATTTGTCGCAGTTACCCTCCTCTGTATCGGAGATTCAGAGAACCCGTCTGTTGTCCTCTTCTCCTTTTGGCGATTTCCTTTTCGATATTTCTGTGCTTCTGAGGTTTGAAGGAACATCAAGGTGATGCCTCTTCCCAAGCTCACTGGGCCTTATCAAGAGCCTCTGGTCTTCCTCCCATTCCTTAAACAAGGGAGTAAGCGTAAGTTTAGGACCAGATCTGTACCTTCTGCTCCAGCCCAAACACCTCCTTCTGGCTCTTTTTTCAGAGTACATCTCAGGTTGCTGGTGCTTCTTCTTTCATCCTCTGGTGCTCACCCTTTGAAACGCGGGAGAGGTTCTTGGCGTGGCTCCAAGGCAGAGAAAGAGCTCAACCTCCAGGAGGACCTTCTCTTCTTCTTCTTCTTCTTCCTTGTCTCTGCGTAAGAATTTTCGGAAGTAGGAGTCATCACCTCGCCTGGAGACCGCAGTAGGAGCTTGTGCTCTCCCGCCATTGGTCAGCTTGGCAGGGGAGAGCGGTGGATGCTTGGGTGGTGGAGGTCCTGAAGGAAGGTTACGAGATCCCTTTTGTTTCCAGACCTCCACTTTCCAATCGTCCTCTCGAGTTCAGCAGTTATTCCCCTCACTCAATCAGGGGTCAGCCTTGGAGAAGGAGCTTTCGGCCCTCTTGGAGAAGGATGCCATAGAGCGAGCTCCTCCTTCTCCCGGGTTTTACTCTCGGATGTTGTAGTTCTAAAGGCCTCGGGTGCCTGGCGCCCATCATAGATCTTTCGGTTTTGAACAAGTTCATTCTAAAGTCCAAGTTCAGGATGGAGACGGTCCAGACTGTTCTTTCATCCGTCAGGAGGGGGGACTGGATGATTTCCATCGATCTGCAGGATGCTTATCTGCAAATCCCCATCCATCCAAGAAGCAGACCTTACCTTCGGTTTTTCACGGACTCGGGAGTTTTCCAGTTCAAGACCCTTTGTTTCGGCCTCACCACTGCTCCACAGGTCTTTTCTCGGGTGATGGCTCCTGTTTCAGCTATTCTGCATCAGTTAAATGTAAGGATGCTTCGGTATCTGGACGATTGGCTAGTCCAGGCCGAATCCTCTAGAGAAATGTCTCCGGTCGAGGGAGATAGTTCTGTCTCTTTGTGTCGAGTTGGGCATTCGTGTCAACTTCGACAAGTCCAACTCTAATCCCTTGCCAGATCATGACTTATCTGGGGAGATTGTTTTGAATTCCCAGATTTTGAGGGCTTCTCCCGCTCAGAAACGGATAGACAAGCTTCTGAGTCTGATCGAAGAATTTTTTGTCCTCCGTAATGCAGCCAGTTTCTCTTTGGAGGTCTCTCCTGGGCCATTTGTCATCCTCATCCAACTGGTTCCCGGAGGTCGTCTCAGAATGAGGTCCCTTCAGTCGACACTTCGCCACAGTCATGGGATTTCGTGTCCGAGGACACGATAGTCGCCTCTTCTCCACAATGTCGGAAGGATCTCCGTTGGTTGGTGGATGCAGTTCACCGCCTCAAGTCAGGGACATCTCTTCTTTCGGTTCCTCCGGAACCTAATGTTTTGGTCAGAGCCTCGGATCAAGGTTGGGGCGCACACCTGGGCTCCGAAGCCGCTTCGGGCCTTTGGTTAGAGGAGGAGAGGAGCATGTCAATAAATTGGAGGGAACTGAGGGCAGTGTACCTAGGCCTTCTTTCATTTCAGGAACAACTGTTGGAGTCGGTTGTCGCGATCTTTGTCGCACACCACAGCAGTCTCGTACTTGAGAACCAAGGCGGCACACAGTCGGATCTTCTCACTCAAGAAGCCCGATCATCCTGTGTTGTTCAGCAAGACAGGGGGATTACGTTTGGTCCCTCAGTTTATCCTGGGCCATCACAACGTCTTAGCAGACGCCTTGTCGAGACCGAACGAAGTTCAAGGGTCGGAGTGGACACTTTGCCAGGAAGTCTTCGACAGCCTCAGGAAGAAATGGCCTGTCACAGTCGATCTGTTTTGCCACCCCACTGAATTTTCGTGCCAAGATATTCTTCGCCCCTTACCAGACTCCTCAGAGTGCCGGACAGACTCTCTTTTGCAGGACTGGGAGGACTTCAAGCCTATGCTTTTCCTCCGTTCTCTCTGGTGAGGTCAGTCCTCAACAAAGTGAGGGCAACCAAGCGTCTGGATCTCACCTTGATCGCCCCCTTCTGGCCACAGAAGGAGTGGTTTTCCCGACCTTCTGGAAGCACTGGTGGAACCCCCCATTCGCCTGCCAGAGAGACCAGATCTTCTCAAACAACCCCAACCCCATTTTCATCGGTTCCATCAGAGGCTCCACATGCTTCATCTTCATGCCTGGAGACTGTCAGGAGGTTCTCCAAGCACGAAGGGTTCTCCTCCAGAGTGGCGCGACAGTTGGCTCTTGCCAGGCGGCAATCAACCAGAGTAAATTATCCAGGCTAAATGGTCGGTTTACAGACGTTGGTGTAAGTCTCAAGGACATTCAATTTCTAGACCTTCCTTACCGAAAGTAGCGGAGTTTTTAGTTCTTTACATCATGACAGGGCCCTGTCACCTTCGTGCATTAAGGGTTATAGGTCTATGCTTTCCTATGTTTTAAGGCAAGGCTTCCTGAGATCTCTTCATCATATGTCATTAGAGATTTACTTCGATCTTTTTCCCTATCTCGACCCAGGCCGCAGTGTTCGCCTCCGACATGGGACGTTAACAAAGTCCTCAAGCCTTAAGGTTCCCTCCGTTTGAGCCTCTGAATTCTGCCAAATTTAGGGACCTCTCTTCTAAGACACTCTTCCTTGTCTCACTGGCTACAGCCAAGAGGGTGGGTGAACTGCAAGCACTCTCTCTGGTTGCCAGATCTGGACAAGACATGATTTTGTCATACCTTCCTGAATTTGTCGCAAAGACTGAATCGTCTGATAATCCCATTCCAGGTCTTTCGTACTGAAGTCGCTGGTCGACTTTGTTGGTAATTTAAATGAGGAATTAGTTCTTTGCCCTGTTAGGGCGCTCTCATGTTATTTACGCCGCACGAAGGACATTCAGGGTCGTCCCCGTCATCTGTTTGTTTCACCCCGAAATGTCAAGAGACCTATTTCAAAGAATGGTGTATCCTTTTTTCTCAGAGATCTGATCGTTAAAACTGGTGGTTCGGCTGCTGGGGAAGACCAGACGCCGAGAGCACACAGTATTAGAGCAGTTGCTACATCAGTAGCTTTTATGAAGAATGTCTCAGTCGCAAGGTGCTTGAGGCGGCGACTTGGCGTTCTAATTCTGTTTTTTGCCTCTTTTTACTTGAGGGATATTTCTCTAGTTCTAGGCGACCTTCGTTCTTTGGGCCGTTGGTGATGGCAGGACCTGGTCGTCAGACAGGAGAATTAGGTAGTTCTTCCTGTTTTACGTTTTTGGTTGCTACCTGTATTATTCATTAATTTTTTTTTTTTTTTTTTTTTTTATATATTTTTTGTTTTTTGTATTATAACCCATGGCAGTTTTTGACGTAGTATAAATGGGAATTAGGCAGTTTGGTATTTAGGTGTTTTTGATGACAAGGACTGACTGCTTGGCAACTCATGCTGCTTCCATTTTCAGTGTGAAATGGTTCCAGCCACTGGGTTGTTGGCACTGGCGACTACGCTCTCCCAGAGTCGATGCTGACCTAGGACTAGCCACTGGTTCGTTGTCCTGACGACCTCCTTGCTTCTTCCACTGTCCTGGACAGGGAATTAGTCGATGGATCGTCTGCTGTCATCTGGTGAACTCGCTCACACCATCTACTTTTTTGTCTCACCTGTCTTCTCAGAGTCAGACACTCGTGGAGTGGATCAGGCGACATTTAGTAGCCCTGAGTTTCTTGTTGACAAAGTCGGTTGCGTTGATACCACCCCCGATGAATCGTGTAACATGAGACCAGGTTGGACTGTCAGGCATTCGTCCTTCGGGACTGAATCGCCTTTTTGCTCCGCGCTCCTTTCTCTTGGCACCAGAAAGCTCGAGTTAGGAGTTGCTCATGAGCCGATTCGTTGCTGGCGACTTCGGGTTGCGTTGATCACACCCCAAGGTTTGCTTAGCTTTGAATCGCCCAGACAGTCCAGACACTCATCCTTTAGGAAAGAATAGTGCTTGATAGTCTTCAGGGTGCAGCCTTGCTGTCCGCAATTCGTCTGACTGGTCACCTGGTCGGTCACCTGACTTTAGTACAGACGGACTGACTATGCACTTACTCCTTGTCCTGTGCTACCGCAGTTGGTGGCATTATGGTAGAGGACTTTGAGTTGTTAGTATCTTTGACCTTGGGTTGAGTTTTGACTGCCTATGATATATATTTCATTGTTTGTTTTCTCCTATTCTGTCCGAAGGGGAAATTGTATTCAGATTTCCTCCTCCTTTTCAATGTGGTTAATCGGGCTAGATAAATTATATTAAGGTAATGTTTTATTATATGGATTTTTATTCTAAAATTAATATTAATAATACTTACCTGTATAATTTATCTAGGTCCCACCCATCCTACCCCACGATCTGCCTATCACAACTGATTTGAGGGAAGGTTTTCGTATCTGTCAACGACAGTGTTGCCAAACTGGCGGACAGAATAGGAGGTAACAGGGTTGCCAATGTGGTAAATTTTTGGTTTTGGTGCGGTTTTTTTTGGGATTTAGGGCTAGATAAAATTATACAGGTAAAAGTATTATTAATATTAATTTTAGAATAAAAATTCCATTTCCTGACTGGTGCCTTGGAGTGTTGGATTGCCAGGTCCAGGAGTACTGATTCCATTAGTCTGGGGGAGCTGTCCAGTGGTATTGTCTTGCATGGACAAGGCCCGTCAGAGATGGTTCTGAGGAAGTTGGCTGCTCATTTTCAGCATGGGACTGCTTAAGAAGAGAGCACTCTTTTGCAATTTTACCGCTAAATCGGTCTCGCCAGCGCAAAAAGCGGATCTCTGTTCGCTAATTCCTTTCTCAGACCATCTCTTCCCCCAGTCTATGGTAAAGGACATAGCCTGGCGCCAGTCTCCAGGAGAAAGCAACCCAAGACCTTCTGGCACAGTCTTCTAGAAGACCTTCAACTGCTTCGTCTTCTGGGTCCTCTGCTTTGCTTTGAAGAAATCAAAAGCCCTTTTTGATCTGCTTCTTCCTTGAAGCCACCCCTCCAGAGAGGCTCTTTCAGAGCAAGACCCCCGCTCCTTCTAGCAAGAAGTGAGAGGGAAGTCCTTCAGCCACCGGTAGGAGCCAGACTTCTACATCGCGAGAGCCTGGGAAGAGAGAGGTGCCGACGCTTGGTCTCTAGACATCGTCAAAAAGGGGTACAGAATACCGTTCCTGAGTTACCCCCGCTGTCTTCAACACCAAAGGATTTGTCTCCTTCGTATCAGGGAGAAAAACGGAAAGTGCTTCACGATCTACTAGATCAAATGATCGAGAAGCAGGCGGTGGAGCAGGTCCTCGACCTGAGTTCTCCAGGGTTTTACAACCGTTCTGTTCTAGTGCCGAAGCAGTCAGGGGGGGGTGCGCCCCGTTCTGGATGTCAGCAGTCTAAACCGCTTCGTTACCAAGCAGAAGTTTCAAGATGGAGACACCTCAATCTGTGCTAGCAGCCTTAAGACCGGGGGATTGGATGGTCTCATAGACCCGCAGGACGCATACTTTCACTCCCCATCCATCCCCGATCAAGAAAATACCTGCGGTTTGTCCTGAAAGGGGAAGGTTCCAGGTATTCAGTTCAGGGCACTCTGCTTCGGTCTCAGCACGGCGCCGATGGTGTTCACCGTTCTTATGAAGAAACTTTGCGAGGTGGCTCCATCTTGCGGAAAATAAGGATCTCTCTCTACCTAGAACGACTGGCTTATTCGAGCCTCATCGCAAGACCGGTGTCTGAAGACCTTTCACACGACTTTGTCGTTAGCGAGGTCCCACCCTGGGACTTCCTGGTGAACCTCGAAAGTCGCATCTGACTCCTTCTCAATCCTTAGTCTATCTGGGGATTTCAGATGGAATCAGTGGCTTTTCGGGCTTTTCCATCCCAGGGGCGACAACTTTCAATGCCTAGACAAAGTGTCAGCCGTTTCTAGGGAAGGAAACATGCTCGGGTGAGGGAATGGATGAGTCTGCTGGGGACCATTTCCTCACTGGAGAAGTTTGTTTCTCTGGGAAGGTTTGCACCTTCGACCACTTCAGTTCTTCCTCTCCAGCAATTGGTCACGCAAACAGGATCTAGAAGAGGTCTTGTTTTTGACGGAAGAAGTGAAAAAGCACCTCAATTGGTGGTCGGATCCAAAGAAGCTTGCGGAAGGACTTTCGCTCAAGCTTCGGAACCCGACCTAGTGTTGTTCTCCGACGTCTTCCACGGGTTGAGGAGCAACACTAGGAGGGAGAGAAGTGTCAGGCCCTGGAGAGGGGAACAGGTGTCCTGGCACATAAATCTAAAAGAACTTTCAGCGATTTACCTTGCTCTAAGGTTCTTCCAAGAGGAAGTCTCCAACAAAGTGGTTCAGATAAACTCGGACAACACCACAGCCCTGGCATACTCAGGAAAACAGGGGGGAACTCACTCTCCCTCTCTGTTCGCCATCGCAAGAATGTCCTGATATGGGTGAAGTTCGCAAGACGTCACGATCCTGACAAGATTCGGTCAGGCATGGAGAACGTGTGAGACGACCTTCTCAGTCGTCAAGGACAGCTTCTGCCGACGGAATGGACCCTTTTCATCAGGAGGTATGCCAGGCATTATGGAAGCTGTGGGACGTCCTCATGTGGACATTTTCCGCAACTTCCCGAACGAAGAGACTTCCGCTTTATGCTCCCCAGTTCTAGACCCGGGAGCAGTGTCAGTGGACGCCCCCTACTGTGGAATTGGTCGGGACTAGACATTTACGCTTTTCTCCCCCATTCAAGATCCTCGGGAAGTAATGAGGAAGTTCACGGCATCAAGAGGGAGCGAGGATGACCCTCATCGCCCCCTTCTGGCCAGCGGCCGACTGGTTCACGGAGGGTGATGTCCTTCCTGGTAGACTTTCCAAGGACTCTGCCCCTAAGGAAAGATCTACTCAGACAGCCCCACTTCGAGAGGTACCACAAAAACCTCCTCGCTCTGAGTCTGACTGCGTTCAGACTATCAAGAAGTTGGCCAGAGCGAGGGGTTTTTCAAGACCTGTGCTATGGCGATTGCCACCGCAAAGGAGGCCCTCCTCAATCGCAGTATACCAATCGAAGTGGGCTGTCTTCAGAAGTTGGTGCAGAAAGAAGGGCATTTCCTCCACCTCAACATCTGTGAGCCAGATAGCAGATTTCCTTCTTCACCTCAGGAAAGAAGCGAAACTAGCTGTTCCCACAATTAAAGGCTACAGAAGCGTGCTTTCTGTAGTCTTCAGGCATAGAGGACTCGACTTAGCGAATGACAGAGACATTCATGATCTCATTAGATCCTTTGAGACTGTGAAAGTTCTCCAACCGAAAGTACCATTGTGGAATTTAGAACGTGGTACTTAAGTTTCTCATGTCGAGTCAATTTGAACCGCTCCATTTAGCTTCGCTTAGGAATCTTACTAAGAAGACCATTTTCCTAACCACTCTGGCGACGGCGAAGAGGGTTAGCGAAATACAGGTCATAAGCAAGCACATTGGGTTCAAGGATCATAGTGCAGTTTGTTCTTTAAGCCCTACGTTCATAGCAAAGAACGAGAACCCTTCCAACCCTTGGCCGAGACGTTTGAGATCAAAGGGTTGTCGGAGCTAGTGGGACCTGAACCTGAGAGAGTCCTGTGTCCTGTTAGGGCTCTCAAGTTATATTTGCAGAAAAACCAGAGCATGCAGAGGCTCTTCGGAGAACTTGTGGTGCTCTGTGAAAAAACCAGATCTTCCGATGTCGAAGAACGCACTGGCGTTCTTCTTAAGAAGTACGGTTAAGGAAGCTCATGAAAAGTGTAGTGAAAGTGACATGGAGCTCTAAAAGTGAAAGCCCACGAGTTAAGGGCTATTGCTACTTCGGTGGCTTTTCACAAAAATATGGCAATCAAAGACATTTTGGGGCGCCACTATTGGCGAAGCAATTCGGTGTTTGCTTCACACTACCTGCGGGAGGTGAAAGCAACATACGTTAAAATTGTACTCGCTCGGACCATACGTCGCTGCAGACACTGTTTTGGGGGCAGGAGGTAGCACTCATCCTATCCTTTAGTGGTTAGGGGAGTTTTTAACTTGTGTTATGGTTGTGGGGTTGACCGCCTGCGGCGGATCTCCCTTCCATTAGCTTAGTCTAAGTGGGATACCTTTGGTAGGCTACGCCAGGTGGTTTTGTTTTTACTTTCGTTGCCCTCATTGTATGGTCAATGGTCTAGTCACGTCGTGGTCTCGCCCCTGTTGGCAGATCATCTGGAGTGCACCCAGCTTTTATAAGGTCTCTACCTCGCTGGCAAACTCTAGTAGCACAGCAGACTTACGCGGCAGTAACCACGAAGTCAGCTATGCTAACAGGTAAGGAACCAAGATATCAATTATCTGCATACGTATATATGTTTTCCTAAAATCTTCTATTCTGTCTACTCCCACCACCAAAGGTGGGATTCAGCTATATATATATCTGACAGGTAAGTTTCATGAACAAAATGATATTGTAATGATACAATTAAGTTTGTTCATACTTACCTGCAGGATATATTATAATCAAGTACCCACCCACCTCCCCTCAGGAGACAGTGAAATAAAAATTATGAATAGAAAAATGGGAATGGTTCCTGATACCCACCCCGCCTCCCAGCGGCAGGAATGGGTACTAACCACCTGACTCCCACTGCGTGTTGTCGTAAGTGTTTAAATTTCTGTCTGATTCGGAAAAATACAGCTATATATTATATCTGCCAGGTAAGTATGAACAAACTTAATTGTATCATTACAATATCATTTGTGGATATTTCTCATAGAAAAAATACCGCAAATAGGGCCAATTTTCCTTGAATAATGCGGGGAAATGTTCCAGAGAGAATCTGCGAAAAAGTGAGTCCGCGAATCCGGGGGATCCACTGTATTCAAGTACAGTATGATATAAAATTAATACAGCACGTTTCCTCATCCTAAAACACAATATGTAACAGTGTTCCCCCCTCATATTTTGCGGGGGATGCATACCAGACCCCCCGTGAATAGTTAGAACCCGCGAGTGTTTGGAACCCCTATAAAAAAGCTAAAAACAGCCTATTTTGATAGTTAAAACTCAAGAAAAACCCACTAAAAATTTTCATACTTTGTTTTTATTAATAGTTTTATCACAAAAAGTGCATTTTATGATGGAGTTGATTAAAAAACCAGGAATTTGTGGATATTTCTCATAGAAAAATACCTCAAATATGCAAATTTTCCGCGCAATAATGCGGGGAAACGTTCCCGAGAGAAATCCGCCATTGTGTGAGTCCGCGATTCCGGAGAACGCGAATACGGGGGTTCCACTGTACACTGTACATACAATACAGGCAGTCCCTGGTTATCAGCGGGGGTTCTCTTCTGACCGTGTGACAGTAAGTTAAAATTGCCGATAACCGTAAATCAGTGATTTTTGGCGGTGATAACTGGAGAGTGGCGCTTCTGTTAGGTATGCATCGACGCTGAAAATTGCCATTTTTTTTGCTAGACAAGCGCCATAAAAATGGATCACTAATAACCGTGGATTACCCATACTGTATGTACAGAATAGGCCTGCAAAGAAAAAAAAAAATTGAACTTACAGGTGGCAAAGGGGAGCACTCTGAACTCAATTTTGATTTGCATCCATTTGTTTGTGTCTGAGTGTTTGTAAGTTGAATTTAAGTATAGGTTAGTGTCTGTATTATAAATTGGTTTCATTTTCAAAGATTGGATTCTGGTGAATGGATTCAAGCATTGTTAGGTAGCCTTTACTGTTGTATGTATACATGTGCTCTTTTAGATGTCTGGTAGGCATTTTACTTTTACGTCACAAGTAATGAATTGCGGTAGCCAGCTTCTAGACTCTTTAAAGTACTGCATTACAGGCAGTCCCCGGCTTACGACGGTGGTTCCGTTCTTGAGACGCGTCGTAAGCCGAAAATCGTAGTAAGCCAGATTGTTGTCAAAAAGCCTAAGAAAACCTTACTTTTAATGCTTTGGGTGCATTAAAACTATGTAAACTGCATTCTTATTGCGTTTTTCATAAAAAAAAAAAATTATTATTTTGCATTTTTGGTGTCGTATTTCTTCTGCCAGATCAGCGTTGTAGGCGCCGTAACCCTGGAAATAACGTCTGATGAATATAA